>NC_066604.1:402500-417500 GCF_905475345.1 Vespula vulgaris
CTGTATTGCTGCTTGCTGTGTTTTAGAGTCTATGTTGTGAACGAAGATCGAACTTCTTACGTAATAATAAAATATTTACTTATTTATTAGATATTTATTAGATCGGTAATTTGAAAAGCATCAGAGGAATTCAATAATTTATAATATAATTTATAACATTTTATGATAATTAATAGGCTCATATGGCAAATCGTTGAATTCGTCTCAACAAAATTGCCATCGAACTATCAAAAAAAAAAAAAAAAATACACATATACACAGTTTTATTAAATGAAAAAAAATGAATTTAAATTTTTCATACTGTTCGGCCTGTAGAAAAAGTAAAGACAAAGAAATTGACATCGTATAATGTGTTTATCAAACGAATGTGTCGTATCAAACGAATCTGTAAAAAGAATTTTTTTAATAGGCTCAATCTCATGGGATATTTCAATTTTTCGAGACAAACGGGTCATCCTGTATATACATAAACGAAACGAATATAAATGAAACACTTTTATTTGAATTTAATCGACAGAGTGAACGATAAAAAATTAATTTCTCTCTAAAGTCTGTGTAACAATTAACGGATATATAATTAAAACAACTTTGATGCATTTTACGTTAGTCAATTTCATATCATACGATTCGAATAGAATTTATTTTTTATGGCGTTTAAATTTTTCGAACGAATCATTTTCATTGTGTTTATTGTTATTCTTTTATTTTTTTATTGATTTTTTTTTATACTTTTTAAATTGATGTTTCCTTTATATTGTATTTTTCTAACTGCTATCAATGACCTTCATTTTTTAAAATTTATGAACCGTATCAATATGCCCCCAAAGAAAACGTCAATCAATCTATCCCCCACAGAAAGTCATTATACGAAAATATCTCCTAAAAAACAAAGAAAACAGAAAAATAAGAAAATAAAAAAATTGCGAAATGAAGCATATAAAATAATATGAAATAACAGAAAGTAATAATTTAATTTATCAAATGATTCAATTAATAGTGATCGAACTAATCCAATGGTCTGAAGTCTTAATATGGCATTTTTAAACGATTTTATGAAGATGATACACAATTATTTACTTTTTCTTCATGAAAAAATGAAAACGATTGAATAACAATTACTATAGTCAGAGCATAAACAGACGTACATTGTCTATCCTAACAAAATAGGTAAACAATAAACATCGTACGACTAGTATCGCGAGATCGAGTGTATATACACAATGTCTAGATAATTTCAATTTTCTGGATAAATAAATTCAATTTTCTTGCTTCCCTTCCCCTCCGTGTATATCAACTTGATCCCGATCTCCCATGCCATTTATAATCGTATATTTTCGTATTGTATGGGTTACGGACAAAAAGGTATGTAATAAGAGTTTCGCGTTGGATCCATTATTTGGGAAATGGCTTGTCACGAAAAGGTTAAAGGTTAAAACAACCTTTACTACAATACTGTTGGTTTTACCGATCGGTCTTCCTTAGGTCTATAATATTTTCTTGTAAAAATATTATACGGATATTATTATATTGGAAATATAACCGGAAAGATATTAAAAGCGATTAATCTTTTTAATAAAACGGGTCGTAATTTTAGATGGCATTAAAATCTTGTAAAAACATAATTTATATACATTCCGTTGTTATTTTTCGAATAAGAGGAAAGCGTATATTATTTGTTGATGTAAGTAAATAACTAAATAAGTAAGTAAGTATATAAGTACGTAGTTATTCAGCGTAGAGAACAATACTTCACTTTATAATTTTTTGCCTGGTGCAGGTGAGTACGCGTGCTTTTAACGTTCTTTAACGGAGTTTAACGAGCGTCGGACACTGTACGTGACGTGAAAAACTTGAGAAATTTATCTTTCTCTAGAAAAGATTCAGTTAATCAAAGACGAGAAAACTGATAAACGTGTTGATTTCTTTTTATCTCTTTTTCTTCATTTGATTCATATGAAAATGAATTTAATATCGTTATATATATAAGAATAGCGTTTATATATATGTGTGTGTGTGTGTGTGTGTGTGTATATATATATATATATATACACACACATACACACATACCTTTCATTGATCCGTCGCATTTTATTTGATACTCAGTAAAACACAATTTTTTGTATCTACTCTTCTTTATTTAATTTATATCAAAACGAATTTGATATTAACATATATATATATATATATATATATATATATATATATTTGATATATATATTATATATTACATACATTATATATTATAAACATTGTATTATATATATTACATTGTTATATTATTTGATACATTATATGTATTATATATATATTATATATATATTATATAAATATATAAATATATATATGCATGTGTGTGTGTATCTTTTATAGTCCGACGTATTTGAATTGATATTCAGTTAAAGCGCAATTCCTTTTTACTTATTCCTCTTTATTTAACTCGTATGAAAACGAATTTGATATCGTTATATGCATATATAATATATATATAAATATGTATATATGTCTCTCTCCTTCACAGATCCGTCGCATCTCAATTGATACTCAGTCAAAGCGTGATTGCCGAAACTTACGATCAAGTGACCATTTACTTCAGCGACATCGTCGGTTTTACCAGTTTATCGGCCGAAAGTACGCCTCTTCAAGTAGTGGACTTGTTGAATGATCTCTACACATGTTTCGACTCCATCATCGAAAATTTCGACGTTTATAAGGTAATCAATTAACCTATCATACTCATTTAATTACATTCATATACATATATATATAGGATAATTCGGGGAGTGATGACCCACTTTTTCTTTCAAGCTTCAGTACATTGTAAATTTAATCGATATCCAAAGAAAAAAAAGGAAATAAAATACATTCGTCAAACTAGATACTAGATAATTTCAAGATAAAATTAAAAAATATAAAAGTGGAATTTGTAATCTCAAGATAAAACTAAAAAAATAATTTTAGATTTCTATAAAAAAAAAAAAAAGAAATGGAATTGTTTCCTATACACAAGGCCATTTCAACCCAATTGTCCCACTGAGATGATCAATCATTCAGGGTGTCATGGCTGAGCTAAAAAAAAAGATTTCGAATATAACAGAAAGATAAATTATTTTTCGTATAAAATTTTTCTAGAAAGATCATATAGATCCACAAAATTTTGAATAAATTTCGCGAAATTCATTTATTACATATCATATATCGAATCTATGTATGTTTTAATTTACAGTAAGCAACGTATTCAGCTTTATTTTCTTTATCGAAAACTTTTTTCAACATCTTTTTAGATTAGAAAATCTAATAAAAATTTTCATCCAAAGATGAAATTATTAGAAGTACATATCTGATTTGCATAAATTCTGAATTGCTTGAATGTTTATTTTTTTTTCTTACTTTTGCTACTTGAAACGATAAACTACGTTTTTCTAATTCGTTGAACTGCACCTGATGACGTACTGAGGACAGAATTAATTTTACTTAGTATTGCGTCTGACGTCACAATGTCTGTCACGGGAGTGTTTTTATTAATTGCTTGCGAATAACCAGATGGTTGTTGTTTTTCATTCAAGAAAATGCATAATAGAGTCTGATCATTAAAAATGATTAACATAATGAATAAAAATCCATCATCTCTGTTAAGCTGTTGGATTTATGTCATAAGATATATAACAGTGTACAATGTTACGATGGTTGGATTATACTCGAAAAAACCGAGCCATCGATTCCGAGAGTTGAAAAGTGATGATTCATTTTTATTTTTTTTTTCAATAACGTTAAAACAATATCTCGTTACACGGAAACAAATTAATTTTTTAAAAATTATATTAATGCACTATATTTAGAAACAGTGATTATTTTTTGATAAACTGTTTGTGTAAAATTATGACTGAAAGAAAATTTTCAAGAGTAATTTAATTTCTATATTACAAATAACTTTATTTAATTTCTTAATTGAAAAAAAGACAAGGAGTATGTGTTTAATTTTTATATTACAAATAATTTATCTAATTAATTGAGAACAAACAAAGACTATTGTTCACGACTATATTTTGAAATTATGAAAAAACCCAGTCATTTATCCCGAGAGACTGGGAGTGACAACTCACCCGTTTTTTTTTTTTTTTTTGATAATATTACAACAACCTTTAATATTATATTAATATACTGTATCCAGAAATAGAAATATTTTTCGATAAATTTGATAAATTATTAGTAAATTATGATTTGAAGTACAAGTTTCCTAAGTAATTAATCTCTATATTATATAATATAGAATAAAGAAAAATTTCCTGAGTAATTTAATTTTTATATTAGACATAATTTATTTCATTTTTTAATTGAAAAAAAATTATTGTTCATGAGTTTTATTTATAATAGGTATCCCTAATATTAAAAAATATCTGAAAATTGAATTATATATATAAAATATGAAAATATTGAGTCGAAAATACCGACAAGGTATGATAATATCTCGTCACAGAAGTATAGGCTTTAAATAATATATTGTTGTGTTAAGTATTATAGTATGCTATATTATTATTATATATTAATTTTTTATCCAAAAATAGTAATTATTTTTCTATTTATTATCGATAAAATCGATAAATTATTGGTAAATTATGATTCAAAGTACAAGTAGAAAATTTTCCTGAATAATTTAATTTCTATATTAGACATAATTTATTTAATATTTTAATCAAAAACGAACAAAAACTATTATTGATGATTTTTGTTAATAATTGGCATTCCTAACACTAAAAAATATCGGAAAAATCGGTTTATATCTAAAAAATATGAAAAAACCGATCCATCAATATCAACTAGGCGTGACAACTCACTTGTTTTTTTTTCAATAATGTTACAAAAATATCTGGTCGCACGTTTATAGACATAATTTTTAAATATTATATTAATTCGTTATATATCATAGTACGTGTTACTGTATCAATTTTTTGTTCAAAAATAATGATTATTCTTTGATATATTATTGATAAATTATAATTGAAGAACAAGCAAAAAATTTTCGAAAGTAATTTAATTTCTATATCAGAAATAACTCATCTAATTTTTTAATTGAAAACAATCAATAATTATTGTTTATAAATTTCCTTAATAATTGTCAGTACTAACACTTTAAAAATATCGGAAAAATCAAACTATATCTAGAAAATATGAAATAACCGGGTCATCTATCTCGACTGAGTCTGAAAACTGACTTGTTTTTTTTGTCAATAATGTTACGTGTTTATAATCGTCACAAAGTTATAAACATAATTTTTAAATATTATATTAATGTGTTATATATATATTATAATACGTATTATTATATTAACGTTTTCTTCAGAAATAATGATTATTTTTTGATATATTGTTGATAAATTATAATTGAAAGAACAAGCAAAAAATTTTCGAGAGAATTTTAATTTTTATATTAGAAATAGCTTATTTAATCTTTTAATTGTAAACAAATAGTGATTACTGTGCATAAATTTTTAAAATAATGCCAATATTAATTTAAAAAATATCAGAAAAATCGGATTATATTTTAAAAATATGAGACCGTGACGTTTCTCTCGCAATGCCATCTTACCCAGAATTATCCTATATCGAGAAAGATAGATCATCTCTATACTGTCAGAGATTACTTTTCTCTACTAAACAATTATATCTCGAATTAATTGATGGCTATCTCGGAAATAAATACTAATGAGTGGATCGAGGTGAATAGAGGAAGGGGGAACTGTGGCGTAGAGTGTGAGGTGTAAGGTGGGTCTCGAACTCTCTCAATATCGAGTTTCCTCGATCAATCGGAAATATCGGCTAATGATGCCATCGATGGAAAAGAGCAAGGAGAAAAAAGTGAGAAAGAGATAGATAGATGGAGAAATAGATAGATAAACTGAGAGAGAGAGAGAGAGAGAGAGAGAGAGAGAGAGAGAGAGAGAGAGAGAGAGAGAGAGAGAGAGAGAGAGATAGTTATACCTTCGGGCTGTTTAATTACTTCCTTTTTCTCGGCTAGGCATGGCATCTATCGTGTCCGTCATCGATCCGGTGTCCAATTGCACCTGGTCTAGGACGCGTAGCTTTTGAAACGTAAATATACCAGTTTTCAATTTATATCAACGATATCGATCGAGTTTAATTAAATAATCTTATTCTCCTAAGTACTTATCCAAGATCAAGTGACTCGCTAAGCGATCTTTGAAGATGAAACTTAATTATGCATTCGTTAAAACGATAAAAGAAAAAGGAAGAAAGAGAAAAGAAAGGGAAGATAAAGAATAAGGAGAAAAGGAGAACTAACTAGCTAGCTAGCTAGCTAGCTGTTAACTGCTAACAGGGAGCAATTGGATATCTAATTTCCTTGAAATTTCTTCTTCCCCTTTGTCTCTTTTACAAAGGTCGAGACGATAGGAGACGCTTACATGGTTGTATCCGGATTACCGATGAGAAATGGCATGAATCATGCAAGGGAAATAGCGAGGATGAGTTTGGCACTGAGGGACACCGTCATGACTTTCAGAATTCGTCATAGACCGGAGGAAAAATTGAAACTTCGTATAGGAATGCATTCCGGTAAGTGTTTTCTATTTTTTTCATGTGTTTCATGTGTTTTTTCATTTGTTTCATTGTTTTTCATGAGTTTTTCTCTCTCATTCTTTCTCTTGTAAATGATTATGAAAACACTCATCTTAAATTGTCTTTGACGACAATACAGAGTAAATTAGAATGAACGAGTGTTACTATTAGAAAATATGTGTATATATGTGTATATGAAAGAGAAATGGAAAGAGAGAATAATAGAGAGGGAGAGAGAGAGAGAGAGAGAGACAGAGAGAGAGAGAGAGAGAGAGAGAGAGTAATAGAAAGAGAGAGAAAGAGAAAGAGAGAGAGAGACAGAGAGAGAGAGAGAGAGAGAGACCTTTTCAATGGACAAGCTGTTTATTAGAAAACACTTTTGATCGATTTAAATGAGATATGTCGCGCGTAAATTCGATTCGATTGCAAAATCAAATTAATTGCTTTCTAAATTGCCTTTAAGGCGATCGATCAATAAACGAACGTTTTTCATAAATCGAACGACGGATATAGATTCGTACTTCAAGTATATTTTGTATAAAATGTGTCTATTGAGTTATGGATATTGATTTTTTTTTTTAATTCGATAAAATTCACGGAGAGAAACAGGTGTTTTTTGTTATATACGGTGGAACGTCAATTGAACGAAAAGTCGGATATATAACGGATCGGATTATTTGGAAACAAAAGAAAAAGAAAAACAAGGAGAAAGGAAAAAGAAAGGAAAAAAGAACTAATACTTTTTATTATCTAGAAGAAACATCATGCAACTCGAATGTAATATAAGTATCGTTTAATCGTTAGATCAATAAGATTAGCTGGAATTTACTTCTACAATAATTTTTTTTGTTTTGTAAAAAAATTATATTTTTGCATATAATATAATATATAGAATATATATGTATGCATAAAAATAAACAAATAAATAAGTATGTATCTTTTTAAGGAATAGATGTATTAAATAGTATATATATATATATTACAATATAGTAATGTATAATATAATTTTGATTTATTAAAAAATATTAAATTATCATTATCCTAATCGAAATGCGGTTTAGAAACGAATAAGCCATTTGGCTTCGTTTATTTATAGTATATATGTATATGTATATATATATATATATATATATATATATATATATATATATTATAATATATATAATTTTTATTTATTAAAAAATATTATATAATAAAAAATAATATATAAACTGTCATTATTCCGATCGAAAAACGGTTTAAAAATGAATTGGATTCGTCGTTTTAGGACCGTGCGTAGCGGGTGTGGTTGGTTTGAAAATGCCGAGGTACTGTCTATTCGGTGATACGGTCAACACGGCATCCAGGATGGAAAGTAACGGTGAAGGTAATTATTATAAAACCAAAAGAAAAGATGTTTTGAATAAGGTTTAATAGTAATAGAAGAAGGAAATAGAAGAAGTACAATATTTTCTTAATAGACTGTGCTCGTTGTACTTTATGTGTATTTTTTTTGTTTTTTTTATTTTTTCAAACAGCTTGGATGATACACGTCAGTCCAAAGACGAAAGAGATATTGGACACCTTTGGAACATTTGATCTCGTTTGCAGAGGGGAGGTGACGTTAAAGGTAAGATCTATCTTTCGAATCAAAAAGGGAATAAAGTGTAAACGGAATTCGGGACGTGTACGCTGGTAGGCCTGGTTAAATCTAGGTCAGAGTTCATCGATCGACCGCTAGTACATCATCGTCCTAGCGTTTAACCAACGATACGGTCGTACTAAAAAATTTGTTTGCCTATGGTCAATCAAAATTGTATTCCTTATAGAATCATCCAACGAAATAATTATTAGCCTCGAGTGGACATCACTACAAAATCGAATTTCATTCGTTCGTACGCGCTATATCAAATATTTATTTGTCGAGCTAACTGTCTTTTTTTCTTTTTTTTTTGCTCTCTCCACAAATCGCAGGGTAAAGGTACGATGACGACGTATTGGTTGATGGGTGAAAAGCCAATCAACAATAACATTAAACAAACAAAGACAGCCCAATCAACCGACCAACTACCACCAATCTCTAATGAATCAGTGACGCAGCAGCAGCAGCAGCAAATACAACCGATGAAGAATCAATCGATTCAAACGAAAATGGAAACGAAGGACCAAACTCACTCTACTCAGTCGAAAATTCAGCCTAAAGTAGAACCGCCTCAAGCTCATCAAGTATCAACTAAAGATCTCTCGCAAAAGAATCAACCTCATCAGCAGCAACAACAACAAAAACTACATCAACAACAAAAACCACAGCAACAACAGAAACCACAGCAGCAACAGCAACAACAGAAACCACAGCAGCAACAGCAACAACAGAAACCACAGCAGCAACAGCAACAACAAAAACCACAGCAGCAACAGCAACAACAGAAACCACAGCAGCAACAGAAACCACAGCAGCAACAGCAGCAACAACAACAGAAATTACCGCAGCAGCAACAACAACAAAAATCTCAACAACAGCCACAACAGAAACCACAGCAGCAACAACAAAAACCGCAGCAACAGCAGCAGCAACAACAACAAGAACAACAAAAATCACAGCAGCAGCAACAACAACAACAGCAACAACAACCACTACAAGCATCGTATCAAAGTAATCAAAATCGAATACATTTTGGTAGCAGTAGTTGCAATATTACGGTCACCGGAAACGGAACACCGGCAAGTCGTGTGACATCAAGTAGTGTCGTCTCGCCAGCTCACGTACGGTCGGTTCCAGTACAACCAAATCGACAGGCTTATACTTACTCGGCGGAAAGTATGCCGAATCACACTGAGAGTGGTCCAAACACGCCTCTACTTTTACCCGCAGACTCGGTGCCTCGAATTTAGCTCTCTTCGTGCGTCTCTAATACCGAGTTTGGAAGCTCGTTGACAAAAATCGAGTATGATTCTACATTGACGGATATCCTGCCATCTGATAATAACCAAGGAAAAGACTAATTCTTGAATAAAAAGGAAAAGAAAGAAGCTCCTGCTATCGCGAATCGGCCCAGATATCAAAATAGTTAGTGCACGTTCTTGCGTTTCTATAAGTTCATAACAGATGGCGAGATATCGCGTTTTGAACGAGTGGTGCCATTAGCGAACATTTAGATCGACGGTAAGTCGAGTTATAATATGTATACATATGTAATAAGACAAAGTGATCTCTTTCTAGATGGTATTACAGAACTAATAATAAAATCAGTGGTGATGCATTTGATGATATAAATCAGCTGATTTTTCCAAAGCTATGTTATATTACGTACTCCTACGAGATCGAGCACTCGTTTTAATCCTCAAAATGATTGCACGAATGGATCCGCAAAGAGGAAACAAAAAAAAAGAGGAAAGAGGAAAAGAGGAAAAAGAGAAGATGAAGGAAACCGAATATAGAGAATATATATGCATATAATAATATATATTATATATATATATACACATATATATATGTATATGTATATATATATGCATATATGTATATATATATATGCATATATATATATATACATATATATATATAAATATATATATCGGGCGAATGATACAGTATTCTATGCCGACTAGCCCGAATTGACCAGTATTAGACAAGGTGCTGTTAACGAGAAAGTACATACGATGAAGTGGGGGAAAAACGATTAAGTAAGTTTTCTCATATAAGCGACAAATTACTCATTATGTTTCTTTTTATGGACGAAAATTTAGAATACGTGTTTCGTTCATTTTTAAAAATTAGATCAAAGTATTCTCACCTCTTAGGATTATTACTTTTTTGTCGTCTGTTTAAACCGTATTTTGTAAAGCTTTGCCGGAAGAAATCTTAAACGACTATACTCAATAAGTCGTCGTATATTTTTTGTCCTTCTTTTTTAGTTTCATGCCAAAAAGAATATGTCCTTTTGTGTGTGTGTGTGTGTGTGTGTGTGTGTGAAAGAGAAAGAGAGAAAGAGAGAGAAAGAAACAGAAAGAGAGAGATATAGGACCAAATTAACTTCGATCTGCTATTATCCTTAAAGTTTCATGGAAATATTATTTTCCATTCATCATAAAGAGTAAGGCGAAATAAAGTGGATGGTATAAGTGCGTAGTAAGACGAATGAAAGGGTGAACTTTGTCGTTAATGTTGTACAAGAAAGAATAAATAATGAATTTATTCGAAAGATATATATAAATATATATATATATATATATATATATATATATATATATAATTAAGAGAAGAAAATATCCACTTGAGATACTGTGCGATGGGATGATGAAAGATAAGTATATATATATATAAAAATATACCTATATCTATATATGTATACACGGTCTAAACACACGAACATACACACATATATATATATGCGCGTGTGTGTGTGTATATATGTGTTTACAAAGATGTTTACGAAGAAATAGATTATATGTCTGTGAAAAGTTAGACAGTATAGAAGCATCGATGTTCAGCAAGCAATTTCTAGCGAGAAGAGGCTGGGCCTCTCATGAGTATGTTATAAAAAAAAGCAGAAGAAGAAGGTGAGAGCGAGAGAGCGAATAAGAGAGAGAGAGAGAGAGAGAGAGAGAGAGAGAGAGAGAGAGCGAGTGTATTTGTGTACGTAGGATTATACGCATGAGAGAAAGACGTAAATAAGTAAGTATATATACATAGAATGCGTATGAGCGTAGTATGTACGTAATATTTTGTGTGTCGACTCGAGAGAGAAAGAGAGAAAGAGAGAGAGAGCAAGAAAGAGAGCGTGTTGTGTCGATCAGTCAATGAGATTGTGCGCGTGCGAGAAGAGAAGAGGGGTCAATCGTTTCTTGACTTCTCGTATATAAGAAACGTGACAAAAGTAAGGGAGGAAGCGAACGTGCTTATCGTGTATGTATATTGGATATATCATGTCGTAAGAAATAAAAATTATATTTATGTTCATTCCTTTTAATGTTGGTAACGAGATCGATATGTTCCAAAAATAAAATTCAATCGTTTTCAGGAATACGCGTCTATTGCGTTTGCTGTGTTAAAAGTAAACATGTAAAAAGAAAAAAAAAGATAAAATAGAGAGAGAGAGAGAGAGAGGGTAATTAGAACGTCCGTTGTTAGAAAAAACCTTAGAAGGGAACCATCGTCGATTCGATTCATATAGGAAATCAAGTTGAATACACGTTAATAATTCGTTAGTCGTGTATAATATTATTATATTAACGAATTAGATTAAAACACGGCATTCGCAAATATCCAATCGAGATAAAAATTTACGCGAGTGTAAATTCCAGGATGGCCAGGTTCACCACAACGAATACCCCAGGAAACGATTCCAACATTCACCCATCTGCCATTCCCGAGTTGATGAACCAAAGGACCACCAGAGTCTCCCTGGCAAAAAAAAAAAGAAAAAAAAATAAGGAAGACAAAAAAAAAAATAAACAAGAAAGTAAGTCCAACCTCAAAGGATTAGTACATATTTAAATCTCATTACGTTGAAATTCAGTCATGAATGAATTCACGTACATAATATCAGGATTTTTAACGCCTTTAATTTCCTGTGCTTTGGACATTATGTGAGACCTCTTTTTGATCCTGACCTGTTAATTCTCAGAGGAATCTCCTTAACAAAGAAAATAAACAAGGAAAAAAAAATAAAAAATAAGAAAAGAAAGAAGAAAAAGGAAGTAAATCCAACCTCAAAGAACTAGTACATATTTAAAGTTCTCTTGGTAAAAGTTTGATTAAGAATGCATTCAAGAATCTAACGCATTCGATTTCCTGTTCGATTTCCTGAGATTAGGTAGGGTTTTCTTTAATTCTTATTTAAGAATCGTTATCGAAGTTTTCTTGACAAAGGAAAGAAATAAGAAAAAATAAAATAAAAAAGTAAATCCGATCTCAAAGAATTAGTACGTATTTAAAGATGTTTATGTTAAAGTTCGTTGTCTTTGAGTAGATTCTGACTTGTCCGACATCCTTTGCTTTAAAGATTACGTAAGACTTTTTTAAATTCTTATTTGACAATAGTTACCGGAGTCTACTTGACAAAGGAAAAAGAAAATAAAAAAGAAAAGAAAACAAATAAGAAAATAAGAAAGTTAATTCAACCTTAATGAACTCGTACATATTTAAAGTTCATTACGTTAAAGTTCGGTTAAGAATAAATTCACGTGTGTAGCATCTGGGTTGTTTTTAACGCGTTTGATTTCCTGTGAGATATTACGTAATACTTTTTTCAAGCTTTAGCTGACAATCGTCACTAGAATCTCTTTGACAAAACAAAAATAAAAATAAAAAAATAAAAATAAGATAGTGAGAAAAAGAAAGTAAGTCCAACCTCAAAGAATTAGTATATATTTAATGCTCATTAAAGTTCAGTCAAGAATGAATTCACATATATAGTGTCAGGGTTGATTCGAACGCGTTCTATTTCCTGTACTTTAGAGGTTACGTAAGGTTTTCTTTTAATCCTTATCTGGCAAATATCATCGGAGTCTTCTTAACAAAGAAAAAGAAAATAAAAAAAAAATAAAAATAAGAAAATAAGAAAGAAAACAAGAAAATAAGTTCAAACTCGAACAATTATATCGCAAAAGTTCAGTCAAGAATGAATTCGTGGGTTGAGTCTAAAGCGTTCGATTTTCTGTTTGATTCTTTGAGATTACGTAAGGCTTTTTTTTAAACCTTACTTGCCAATCGTCACCGGAGTTTTTTTAACAAAGAAAAGAAAAGTAAAAAAAATAATACAAAAAATAAAAGTGAGAAGGAAGGAAACAAGGAAATAAGTCCAACTTCAAAAGAACTAGTACATTTAAAGTTCATTATTAAAGTTAAAGTTGGGTCAAGAGTAGAGTTTGGGTTGATTCTGACCTGTTCGATTAGATATTACGTAAGGCTTTCTTTTCTCTTTTTTTTTTTTTCTTAATCCTTACCTGACAAGCGTCACGACCTCCTTTGTAAGCGCCTGCGCACATGGTAGCCTTCGTGATACGTTGAGTAAAGCTCTTAATGCACATTTCTTGAGGCCATATCGGTACTGTAACCTCCATAAGAATGGTACTGGCTGGTCCACCATAATACTGTGTCCCCCAACCTGTTAAGAAAGAAACGGATATTGAGGTTTATTAACATAGACATTATCTAAGATAAATCTATCATGGATAGATCGTATAAACGATATTTCCCAACCTGTAACAATCGCTGTTTTCTTTTCAAATGTCTGATCGATAGGTGGCAAACATATAGGCCAAATATAACTGTTGAAGGTAGTGGGTCGTTGTATCTTGATAATAGCGATGTCATTCTCGTACGTGGCTGAATCGAAATCTCTATGGATTCTTATTTCTGTAACCGCAAAGTCTAAAGCTCTGGTTTCGTTTGATTTCGTAAAGTCATATTCACCCAATCTAATGAGGATGTCACGTGGCTTGAATCTGATTAAAAAGGGAAGTCCTATTTTAGTGTCCAGTTTGGTTAGCGTTGAGTTTAACAGTAAGTAAGTAAGTAAGTAAGTAAGTAACTCGCTCGTCGCAAATACTTTTTCTAGTTTCACCAGAATCACGACTTACTTCTGAACGCAATGGGCAGCTGTTAATACGTGTCTATCGGTGATGAGAACACCTCCGCAATACTGAATCGCGTCTTTTCTAAGTAACGCTGCCATCCAAGGCCATTCCCGAGGATCAGCCGGTCGTCCACCTACGATTCTCGTACCACTCTTTGTGTTCGTTCCACATCCTCTGTGTCCTCTGGCTTTTCTATCGTCTATATCTTCAAATAAAATAAATTTCGACGGCGACTATATTTGTAGTTTGTTAAATGGAACATTGCGTGCTGTTAGAAAAATTCTCGGAGCACTCGCAAAGATTTGAGATAATCGTAGTTTTTAACATAACGTAAAGATAACATTTATGAATTTTAATATATTATTATATTATATTACCATAATATTATCATTTATTTAACATCAAATTCTTTTCAAACTATAAGGGAGTGAAATGAAAATTATTTATTTAACATCAAATCCTTTTCAAACTATAAGGATGTAAAATGAAAAAAAGAAAAAATAAAGAGAAAAAAATTGTTGAAGACTAGACAGTTCAAAACTATTTCACATCTTGCATCTCTCTCTCTCTCTCTCTCTCTCTCTCTCTCTCTCTTTCTACCTGGATTATTTTCCTTTTCACTGTAAAAACTTGCTATAGAAGGTAATGGTCCAGCCAGACTTTCCACGAGCGACAAACTCGACGTACTTAGTGACTTGTTCGGACAACAAATTCCTATTTGCCTAAGAAATATGTTTATCAATAAAAAAGTTACGTATGAAAAATGTATGATATTGATATTGATTGAGATAAGCGAAAACTCACGTGCGATTGAGAATGCACATATTATTGAAAAATTGACTAGTATTCGATCGGACATCGTCGAGC
>NC_066604.1:422500-487500 GCF_905475345.1 Vespula vulgaris
TTGTTTTGTTTTTAGTAAAATAAAACTAACGGTCGGTTTTAGGAGAAGAAAATTTAGAAAAAGATCCTTTTTCGCAAAACTTTTTTGTATTCTCCTCATTTTTAATCATACATGGATTTGCTTTTTTTTTCTTTGTTTACTTTACATTCAATGTTAACTATAATCACGTAAGAATAATCGAATATATCGATAGTTTTTCAAGTTATTCGTAATATTGTTCTTTTTTCTCTTACTTTTTTCTTTCTTTTTATATTTCGTTTTTTTTTCAGAAATTAAAACTTTGGTCATTGTATTTAGAAAAGAAGAAAGAGAGAAATTCTTTCTTAAGAGATATTTTCCCCATTTTTAGTTGTTTGTGCAATTGTTCCTTTTTTTTTATGTTTTTGCTTTTTTTTCGATTTACATTCAACGCTAATTATAAATACGTAACAATAGCCAAGTATATTGATAAACTTTTATAAATTATTCGTGGTTCTTTCTTTTTTTACTTTTCTTTTCTTTCTATTTTTTGTTTTTTTTCGGAAATTGATTATTGAATTTAGAAAAGAAGAATGAGAGAAATCCTTTCTCGTGAAATATATTTTTCATTTTTAGTCGTTCGTGGAATTGTTTTTTTTTCTTTTTTCCTTTTATTTTACATTTAGCAGTAATTGCAAGCGTATAAGCCCAATCGATAAAATTTTACAAATCACTCGTCTAGTTGTTCTTTTTTTTTCTTTTTTTCCTAAAGCTGAAACTTTAACAATCTGACTTAAAAAAGAAAAATAAGAGAAACGTAACATATTGTCACGTAACATTTTTTTTTGTAATTAAAAAAATTTTTTTATCATTAATAGAATAACTTTTTATTTTTTTTTCCTTTTTGTTTTACATTTAACACTAATTGCAAATGAAATCATATATATCGATAAAGTTTTACGAAGGTAAGAGGATAACGTTTATTGTATTTATAACTCCCTCTCTCTTTTTTTTCTTTCATTTTTTTTCGGATAAAACAATTATTATTGTAGCCATGCTCGTTACGAGGTTGTTACGGATGTGGCTTAAACGGGACGGGTTTAGCTTTAGGATCATCAAGGTCTAAAGTATAAGCGATTACGTCGACTCCACCGTTCGTATTATTGTAATATCTTTCGGTGTGATAAAGAGTTCTACCTATCACTTTATCCTCAACATCGTACGAGTATGGTTGACCGTTAGAAAGATATCCTGATGTGATGACCCTTGACGTACCAAGACCCTTTGTTACAATCGTACCAGGACCATTCGTAATAATCGTACTACCGTCGGTTGCGAAACTTTTGAATTCTCCTACAAATAATAAAAAAATATAAATAAATCATTCTCGAAAAAATTTTAAACGTAATATGCAGCACAGTAAGTCAGAAAATTACTATTAGTAGACGTTAAAATATGAAAAAAAAAACAAATTTTATAAAACGATCAAGATTATTAAAACTAAAGGGGAAATAAAATGGATTATTTTTATATAAGTTACTGGAATTAAAATCGAAGAGATAAGAGTGTATGCTCTGATAAGAGGAGATTGTCATCGATACGACGACGATTAGGGAAATCGTGAAATATTTCATTTTGCTTTTTTGAACTTAAATAGAGAAATGTGAACTCGAATCCAAATTTTTCTCGAATTATTCGATATTAACGTTAAAATTAATTTTTTATTTTACTGGTGAAAGATTCTTCGATTAGTTATTTAAAAATTCGTTCTTGACTGAATTCATGTAAAAAAAAAAGTAAATAAAAAAAGGAAGAAGACAAATTTACGGTGAAAAGCACTTTCGAAAGCACTATGAATAAACTGTCAAGTATGAAGGGTTTAGAAAATATGCTCAAAAGTCGGATTACGTATTTTTCTTATATTGAAGATTGCTTAATAAAAATGTTCTGTGATTTTTTTTTTTATATGAAAAATTAAACAGACTGCTTATGCAATAGAATGATTCATTTAAACACAAGTATATTTCAAAATACAGTGAGTCAGAAAATTATCAACACACGCAAGAAGTTAACGGAAATATGAAAAATAAATAGATAATAAAAGAATATTCAATATGTTTTATTAAAATAGAAAATATTATATTTAGACTGAATTAATGAAAGTATTAAAATGAAACAATAATGTTATCATTTATAGTTATGAAAAAATTAAGCGTAACAATTCTTTGCTCTATAAATTACAAAATTAACGGTGTATGTAATGTATTCTACGAAAAATGCTTTCTTTTACTATTCAAGACTAAATATAAGACAGTGTTCAATTAACATCAGAATACTCAGTTTGCAAAATTTAATAAGAAAGAATACAATAGCATGCTATTATAGTCGGAAAAGGAATAGAAATCATTTCAGAGATAAGAAATTTCATTATTTCTCCCTGGAAAAATGGAAAACTATACGAAGAGATTGGAAATACGATGAATAAAAATGATATAATTGTAACAAATATTATTAAAATATTTAAAAATGAAAACAGAATAGAGAATAAGATCGGTCGATGAAGAAAGAAGCCCTTAAATTCAATCGAAGAACGATTTGTTGTACGAAAAGTCAAAGAAGATTGGAAAATGAGTTCAACGAAAATTAATGTTCTTCTCTCAAACTTTTCTAATAAAAGAGTATCACGAAAAAATTCATACAATGGTTGCTTAGATCAGAAAAAAGGTGTATGCGAGTGCTATAATATATAGAAAGAGAACGTGTAAAATTTGCCGACAAGTATATTTCTCAAGCTATTGAATTTTCTAGAAACGTAATATTTCACGATGAAAACAAATTTAATATTTGAGGGTCGGACCGTCATTAAAAAGTATGAAAAAAGTCAAACAAGGAAGTGAACCTTAAGAATCTTCGTTCAATGATTAAGCACGATGGCAATGTTATGGTATGGTGTTGTAGCAGTTATTATGGTACAGAAAAATTAGAATTTATTACTGAAATTATGAATACGAATGACAGATTTACATGTTTCGAAGAATAATTTAAAAAGAGTGCTGAAAAAATGGGTATTTTGAACGCGTAACGATTTTATTAAGGCAACGATTCCAAATACAAATCAAAGATCGTTCAAGAATGGTTGTTGTATAATTGTCTAAATGTTATAAATACACCAGCTCAGTCACCGTATTTAAATCCGATCGAGATAGCATGTGAGAGACTTGACAAGAAAATAAGAAAACATTCGATTACTAACAAAACGAATCTGCAAAATAAACCGATAGAAAAATGGTACAACATTGAAAAAGATTATCTTAACAAAATTTATAAAAGACTTATGGATATAATAAAAAACGAAAAGAATATTCTACGAAATATTAATTACAATAAAATTATTAAATATCATGATATGTATTAATGATATAGAAATTGTTACTTTTCATTTCTTTATAACTACAAATAGTTAATATAATATAATAGATAATATTATTGTTTTTTTTTAATTAATTTTATTAATAAAAAGCGTAAATATTATATTTCTTTGAATAAAATGTATTGAAAGTTCATTCGTCATCCATATTTTTTTCATAATTCCTTCAGCTCCGTGCTTGCGGAAATAATTTTATGGGTCACTGTACACACGAATCGACAGGCGTATTTTATTGTCGAACATTCATACACCTAATATTTTATTTTAATCGTTTGAAATTACACTATCATTATGATTAACGATCGCGTACTAGCGAAGGTGCTGGTTAACGAATGTTATAAACATTTTTCAGTAAAAGGTCACAGCTAAGTCCGATCGTCGTTCTTACCGGTGCAATCTTCTTGCTTCGTGCGTTAAAGTATAAATCACTCGTAAAAGATTCTTAACTAAGGAGGGAAAAAGAGAAAAGAAGAAATGAGAAAGAAAAATGAAAATAAAAAAAAATAAAAAGAGGATCTTTGATTGAAGATAAGGAGCGTATAAGACACCTCGGGGATATCACGAGTAAAATCACGGTAATAAAAGTTTCCCGTAGTATAAATCGAGATCCTCTTTATATATCACGATATTATCACGAAGTTCGATGATTGGAAGGAGGTCGTCGATGAACGCGATCGTCGTTCTCCTTGAATCGATCGATCGAACGAACGAACGAACGAACGGTCTCGGTCGATAGTGAAAGGATCTCTTTCGTTTCCCTTTTTTCTCATTTTCTTTTCTTTTTTTGCATTCGCTTAAGAATATAGAATCTCCATTGTAACGAAAAAAAAAAGAAAAGAAAACCGTTAAAGAGTTATTCGGAGATTGAAAATACGTTTTTTTTATATTTTTATTATTTTTTTCTTTTCCAATTTATTACCTTTTTTAATTGCCTCCTGAACAGAATCAGTATACTTTGTTACGTCGGCTATCGACTTTTCCACGTTTTTTTGTATATTATATTGAAGATTTTCTATACCCTGTTGTATATCCTGTTGAAACTTATTCAAATCCATGTTTAATCCGTCCAACCAGCCTTCTGTTCGACCCTCGCTCGTGCTGTAACAATTTTATTTAACGATTGCAAAATATTATGATCGCAATTTTTTCTTTGTTTGTTTTTCTTTTTTTTTCTTCCTTCTTCACTCGTACAACGCAGTAGCGAAATAGTTAAGCCACGTAGCGTGTTACGTCGACAACAATGGATGTATCTTGCTTCCGATTGGTCCTTTGATGTGTATGTGTATATATATATGTGTGTATATGTGTATGTCTATATATACATGTATATATATCTGTGTGTCTATATATATATGTATATATACGTGTGTGTATATATATATATATTTATATGTGTGTTCTTTTATTTTATATCTGTATTCTATAAGAAAAAGAAACACTCACAATATCATCCAAATTCCAAACGCAAGTAGTAACTTTCCATATGACATCTTGAATTTTCTCGTGCGCGTTTTGGTATACACAGAAATGTAAGTATATATATATAAAAAAAAAAAAAAAATACGAAAGATTCGAAATAAATTCAAATTTAATCGATTGCCGGCAAACAATGAAACGGATCCAATTACGTGTTCGTGGTTGCGTACTTACTTACTTACTTAGTTACGACGCGAAAACAACTACGTGGTGAAACTGTTAATGCGATACGGCGCAATGCACCGACGCTTTTTATACTTCACTAATACCACTATATATTCACGCTTGTTGTTAGGTTATCGTCGTCACCGTTTAAATCGTCGTAGTCGTAGACGAACTACTAACCAACCGGCTAACTAAACTAACTAACTAACATCGTTGTCGTCCTTGTCATTTCTCTATTGCATTGTATTCGATGTAATAATAATGATTGTTAATACAGGTTACAAGATGATCAAGTTTGTCGATCAACACGAACACATGCTCGATATACGATAATACTATCTGTTATCGCAGGAATCGCGAAATGATAATTTTTTTTTCTAATTTTTCTCTAACCTCCTTCGCATATGGATAAGTATGAATCATAATCGTACGATTCGAATGCGCATATAATGTATTATATACATACATTACGTACTATGTATATCAAAAAGAAATTAGCTGAATATAGTGATTGCTCAACATTGACGATTGAAAATTGACGATAGACGCTCTCTTTAAACGATTCTATGTTCTTCTTCTTCTTCTGCTTCCTTCTCTTCTTCTTCTTCTTATTATTATTCTTCCTTTTATTCTTCTTTCTCGCAATTTGCTCGAACACAATCATTGGTTCCGTTCACTCTTTAGGGTTCTAGCTCGTGCCTGGTAACGAGACAAGCGCTTCGTGAAGCCGATTAAGGATAAGAGGATCTGAAAGGAGGATAGAAAGAGAGAGAGAGAGAGAGAGAGAGAGAGAGAGAGAGAGAGAGAGAGAGAGAGAGAGAGAAAGAGAGAGAGAGAGAGAGAGAGAGAGAGAATGACTGTAATTCATCCAAATAGTTAGTTATCTTTCTTCGAACGATTGACGTCTTTATTTTCAGACGACTTTCAACGACTAGTTTATTATTACATTTACATAGATATAGTACATTTTCTCTAGAAGTATTCTTATGATGAATATATATACTTCAAATCTTGAAACTTTAACGGTACGCATATGGTTATTTTATGTGCTTAATTAATGGTTAGATAGATATTAATAATAAATAAATTAGAGGAATAAATGTAAAAGTTAAGAAAATAAAACGAAGCAAAACATTTGTTCTCAAATTTTTATTATTTATTTAATTATTTATGTAAAATAAAACAAATATTAATTTTTATTGTTTTACAAATATTTATTTATAATATTTATTAGTAATAATATTTATTGACATTTAGTTAGTGACATTTAGACTTTCAACGTAACATTGGCGTTCTATAGTAATCGTATACTATGGATTCTATTCATATCAATGTATTTATATACATATACATATATATATATATATACACATACTCACACACACATATGCACATACATATATGTAACTACATACGTACGCTTGAAAAGACAGAATGAAACAAAACAAAGAAAAATAGACAAAATAATATTAATTTTTATAATTTTTCATACAACATCTATTAACCTTCAATGAGACATTAGTGTTCTAAAGCAATCATATATTATGGATTCTATTCGTATCAATATGTATATGTGTGTGTTATGTGTATACGTACATTTAAAAGAACAAAACAAAACAAAAGAAAATAATTAATCTCAAATTTTAATTGTGTGTAAATACATAATTATACACACATATATATATGTATATATATATATATATACATGTACTTAAAAAAACAAAACAAAACAAAACATTGATTCCCGAATTTTAATTATATTATACATTTTAATTATATAAATGTAAAACAAAATAGATGAAAATATATAAATAATATTAATTATAATAATTTTTCAACAATTATTAATTTCCACTGGAACGCTGTGTTCTATAGCAATCTTATTATGGATTCTATTCGCATCAATGTATTTACGTTCATATGTACATATATATATATTTACTTGAAAATTTTTGTCATCGAAAGATAAACAGATATATAGATATATAGATAGATTCCTTAATAATAAATGAAATCGGATAAATGGAAGGACACGTGCTATTATTATTCGTTCACGTTGTACACAGTTACGAGAGATCCTTTGCATGCCGTTTTCCCGTCGGTGTTGTTGTTCAACGTCCCGTTGGAACGCAGGATAGAGTCATAAAGTCGTCGAAAGTAGCGTAACCAGTGCTCGAGTGTAGGCACTCGACGACGACGACGACACGAGCAAAGGGAATTTGTACGACGAGAGCTAAGGTCGATATATTCTAGAGAGAGAAAAAGAGAGAGAGAAAGAGAGAGAGAGAACTTCGTTGTTGACCCATGGGCCAGAAACAGGTTCTGAATTCGGGATTATACGGCACGTACGAAACCGCATCTTCTCGTACGAGACTCCTCTTCTTATCCTCTTCTTTGGATTGTACGCATTGATCTTCCCTTACCCCCCGTATCCTTATAGTAAACGGCCTCCTCTATACTTTTCGTCCTTGAACCCTTTCTCCCTTCCATTACCATCGTTTTCTCGTGAGGGCAGGTAGTAGCTCGAGGTGGGTCCACCTCGTAAACGCGTAATCATGTTCTCTGCCCTCCCTCTCTCTCTTTCTCACTCTCTCTCTTCTCTCTCTCTCTCTCTCTCTCTCTCTCTCTCTCTCTCTCTCTCTCTTTCTTTGATAGAAGGTAGGAGAGAAAGAGAGAGATGGAAATAAAAGGAGTTGAATCGAGAGAAGCCGATGTACGAGACCTATCGTCCTTGACGGATTGTAACCTTGAGATAGGACGAGTCTTCGGATGAATGACAAGTACTGTCTTCCATCCTTCATCAAAAGGACGACTACGTGCTAGAAGATTGGTCCTTTTTTGAATTTATCTATATATTTTTTCAAAAGGATAAAATGAAAGAAAGAAAAAGAAAACAATAACAATAATAATAACTTGTTACACTACCAACCAGTTTTCGATGCGCTTTAAATGGTTACAAGTAAAATTACTTTATTATATTGTATTTCGATTTCGAATTACGATCTTTTTTGAATCGTTTTATTGTTTTTCATTATTTTAGGCTTATTTTAGAAGATAAAATGAAAAGAAAAGAAAGGAAAAGGAAAAACAACAACAATAACTTGATATATGGTTAATTATCTTTTAATACGCTTTAAATAGCTGAAAATAGAATTATTTTATTATCATACGGTTTCGAATTACGATCTTCGTCGAAGTTGTTTCGCTTTTGTCGCTTTATCAGACAGAGTAATTAAAACAGGAAAAGAAAGAAACAATAACCAACAGTTGTTATTCGTCAACCATCTTTCGATGCCTTTTAAGCCACTAAAAATAGAACAACTTTATTATTGTTTGAATTATGATCTTTTTCGAAGACAAAAAGAAAAAAAAATAGACAATAATAACAAAAACTTGTTAAATCATCAATCATCTTTCGTTCCTTTGAAGATCTAAAAATAAAATAATTTCATTATCCATCGAATTGAAACTATGATCAACTACAGATTTGTCTTTTATTTTGTCGCCCATATTCGTAAAGAGAAAGTGAAAAGAAATAAAAAGAAATAAGAAATAAAAAATGAAAGAAAAGAAAGAAAAACAGGTAAGAACAACGACAACGACAAGAACGATGTAATCGTTACATAATCAAGCATCGTTCGGTGGCACTTAATTAAAGAGCTAAAAATAAAATCATTTCATACAATATTATCCTCCGAATTCGAATTACCGCCATAACAAATGCTGATGTTTTACGATCGAATGAGAAGCGATTGGCCGTGCTCGCTCGTAGCGCCAAGTGGCGACGACCTAGCGGCGACCGCGGGAAACTTTGAAAACTGCTTCTCCTCCCTCGAGAATAGTCAGCCGCCTTTGCTTTCATAGGCCGTACGAGAAACGTAGAAAGAGAAAGAAAGAAAGAATGATAGAAAGAATGAGAAAGAGAGAGAGAGAAAAGAGAAAGAGGGAGACGGAATAAGAGAGAATGAGAGAGAAAGGAAACAGCCGGGGGCCGGTCGGCCGGTCGTGAAGGAGGGGGAGGGAGAAAAAGGTCGGTGGAGTGGTAAACTGGTGTACTCGTGGCGCACACCGTCCCGAGTCTTCAGTCAGTCTTCGGATGGCGGAGTGTAAATCGTGTGAATCGTTAAGGTTGTGTGTCTCCTCTCTCTCTCTCTCTTGCGCTCTCCCACCCCAGGCACCCCCCTTTTACTCCACCGACCCGTCAATATTTCTTCCGTCGTGTAAACAAACGCGACGACATTTTTCTATCACTACAGGTCGAACAAACGATCTGTAGTTTATCGTCTCTCGTTACTATATTATAATCGACGAATTTGCTTTAACCGCGTAATTCGCCGAACAAATATATACTATATATTATATTTATATATATATATATATATATATATATATGATATATAAGGAGAAATTAAAAAAAGATAAAAAAACAAGAAAGAGACAGAGCATAAAAGAACATTAGTGAAATGGAGTGACAGTTTACGTACTCTCTTAATGTGAATTTTTTTTATTTCTTATTTTGTTTCTTTTTTTTTCCTTCCTTCTTTCTTTCTTTCTTTCTTCCCCGAAAAGAAGTTTAACAAACATGAAAATCTACGTCGAGCGTGGACAGAAACAACATGAGGGATAACGCCGGGGAAGATCTTAACGGTTAGACGAATCTTGGGCGGATTTAAGAAGACAATTATCGAAAGATTTTTTCGACACGAGTAAAGAGTAAGTACTTTAAGTATATAAATAAAAGCGAGTACTTAAAGCGAGTACTTTAAATGTAACAATTTTTCCCAAACGTTTTCTCCTCTTATTATGAAGATGGGAAGGGGTAGATGACTGGTAGGATGAGAGAGAAGAAGGGAAAGGAGCAAAATGAAAGAGAAAGAAAAAAAAAAGAAAAAGTGAGTAATTCACTTCGATATCTATACATTTTTTGAACGCGATATAGAATAATATAAAGTAGACAAACGTTATTATAAGCGTAGGTACATATAGTTGGCGCTCCTTGGTCACGTGACGCGATTTAACCGAGCCCGACGAAGGCGTCCTTAAGGTGCGCGTGGGTGTAATTAGTTATGGTTTTACCATCTCGTTAGAAAGAGAGAAAGAGAGAGAGAGAGAGAGAGAGAGAGAGAGAGAGAGAGAGAGAGAGAGAGAGAGAGAGAGAGAACGAGAACGTAGAATGGATGAACGAAGGTCTTGCAACCAGTAGAATTTATTCTCGTCTTCGTCCTCATCCTCGTCATGCTTTGTAAGAGAATGGATCGTAAACATTTTTTTCTTTTTCTTTTCTTTCTTTTTTTTCTTTTCTTTTTTTTTGCTACAAGTAATCACGACAATATAACGATTGACGTTCTATACTTTTAATGTTCTCATTTTCTCCTACTGTGTTTACGTATATAAGTAAGTACTTACTTATTTATACGTACTTTTGTGTTTATGTATGTATTCGTAAAATATACGTACTTATGTATATAGTACGTACGATTAAACGATGATATTTCTCTCGCGATTAATTCGACGACGACCTCGTACAATCGTAAGAAAGTCAATCGACGACTATATATATATAGGCATGTATATATATATATATATATATATATATATATATATATATATATATATTCGGTCATCGTATTGAGAATGTGGGATCGAAGAGATCATTGCTGTTCGGACTTTCAATCGATTTAATGCAAGAACGTTGAGAAAGAGAGAGAGAGAGAGAGAGAGAGAGAGAGAGAGAGAGAGAGAGAGAGAGAGAGAGAGAGAGAGAGAGAGAGAGAGATTTCAATTGAAACGATCTATATCACATGGAGTATAGCGAATTATATGAAAATTTATATTTGATTTTCACAGATTCCGCATATATAGATCCTGGAACATAAATTAATAATACGTTGTCGTACGAGATCTAGAAATTGATGTTACATAGATACATACATATATACATACATAGATATATATACGTACATACATACGTATATATGTATATATGTATATATATTTATTCTGTATTTACGATTTTCATAATATCGGTTAAATAGACGACGTTTATAAATGAGCTTCGATTCTCATGACTCGTGCGATCCTAATCTCTCTTTCTCCCCTTCTCTCTCTGTCTTTCTCTTTCTCTTTCTTTCTCTTTCTTGCCTGTGGCCTGATATTATAGGAGCATTTCAGTATCGTAATAGGATTATGGCATTAACGCACGTAGGTATCGAGGACAGTATCCGTTAGTATTAGCCACTTCCTGCCGCGCACTCTCTCTTTCTCTTTTTTTTTCTCTCTCTCTCTCTCTGTTTCTGTTTCTGTCTCTGTCTACCTTCTTTTTCTCTCTTTCTTACCCTTTCTTCATTTCTCCATTTTTCATTTTGTTCTTATATCATCGATCTTTAGATCATAGCAATTACGCCGTTCTCGCTATGAAGAAACTTTACCTGTTCTTTTTTCTTTCTTTTCTTTTAACCCTCCTTCAAATCCCCATAGACGTGAGAGGTTATATATATATATATATATATATATATATATATATATGTCATAGAAAATGTTATCTGTCCCACCTTCAAGATTAGATTCGTGAGAAATCTTCTTCGTAACGTCGTTTCAGATCTATCTCCTACCATTCGTATGTTTGCGCAACGGAAGCAACAAATTATCAATTTGTTATCGGATTTAAACTGTCTCTTCTAAACGTAGAATAATGTAATCGTTACTTGTCATCAGATTCATATACTTATTAAAAAAAGGGAAAAAAATACGTACATGTATGCATATATATATGTATATAATGAAATTATTATGTATATATATACACCCCCACCCCCCACACACACATACATATAAATATACATATATAATAAAATTGTTACTATTAAGAATATTATATCATTTTCTAGATTTATTATATATTATATATTTGTTATATATACATAATAAAATTGTTATTATTAAGAATATTATATTATTAAGAATATTAAAATAGTATATTAAGAATTGTTATATTATCTATTGTTATGTTATTATATAATATTATGTAATTATTATATTATATACTACATTAGATTATTCGACTCGTTTTCGTTAGATCATCGATTTCAACTTGTCGAATTAATTGATGGAATCATTAAAGAAGCATATATACATACATATCTCTTTTTCTTTCATAAAAAGAGAGAAAGAGAAAAGACATAAAAATCGAGGAGTGTCAACGCGATCTCTTTCTCTCTCTGTTTCTCTCGTTCTCTTTCTTTTACGTCGTTATCGCTCCCACGTATATTTCATGGAAGATACTTTTCAGACCGACGTCTTATCTCGAAGGATTCGTTCTTATCGACTTACGTTGAACGAAGGAAAGAGAAAAAGAGACAGACAGACAGACAGATTGAAAGAGAGAGAGAGAAAGACAGACAGAGAGAGAGAGAGAGAGAGAGAGAGAGAGAGAGAAAGGGAGAGAGAGAGAAAGAGAGAAACAGAGGGAGAGAGGGAGAGAGAAACGGAGAGAGAGAGAAGATCTGAGTGACGTCTCGATTCTGGTTCGTCTCATCTTTGTAGATGATGCGAACACCGAAACCAGTTTTCAATTTCTCACCTACACATGCGCGCCCACGATTTGTTGGCGCGATCTTGAACGTATTATATGAATAATACATGTTTCTTATATGAATTTATATATATATATATATATATATATATATATATATATATATATAAGCATCAAAGTACATCTATCTATGTACATATAGATATACATGTATACGTAGGTTTATATAAATATGCACGTAATTGTGAAGATGTTCCAAGTAAAGAATATTAGATACTATTTAATGAATATCATTTTGTTTTATTTTTAACACTGTATCAAATTTTACAATTAAAAAATCTCATTGATAATATCAGTGGTTCATAGAGTGTGGCGAAGTTAAGTAAAAACACGTGTTTCGCATCTGTTTCGTGATTCGCGCACGCGTCTGAGATGTTGAAGATGGGGATAGAAAACGAGTGTGAGAGGAGAGAGAGAGAGAGAGAGAGAGAGAGAGAGAGAGAGAGAGAGAAAGAGAGAGAGAGAGAGAGAAAGGAAAAGACGAAAATGTGATGGAGGAGTTTTTTTCATTCGTTAGTTTCTTCATTTTAAAGCACCTACTTCCTCAATGTTTATCTTTCGTTTTTATTCAAGCAGACCCTCTATCTTTCTCTTTCTTCCTCTCTCCCTCTTTTTCTCAAAGAAACACAAAGTTATATACGCAGTAAATCTTTCAAGTCACACGAGCAACGATCGAGTCTCGTATATTTTTGCAAGGATTACAAATATATATATATATATATATATATATATATATATAATATATAATATATATGTATATTTATATATATTTATATAACTATATAATTAAGACATAAATATATATATATATAATAAAATATTATAGACACACCTATATATACATACACACACATATAAAATTGATTGGAATCTTCTTGAAACTTATATTATTTATATATATTAATTATATTTGCTGAAAATTTTATTATACATTTGATGTATATCAAGTGAGAGACATCGAAATATCCAGAAATTTTAACCTAAGGAATAAAAAATCTGTAAATTTTAAACCCAAATGTGAAAACTACAATTTTCATCATTTTTAATTGTTCCTACCTCACAGCATCATTAATCGATTTCGATGAAATTTTCACCATATATATAAGACAGAATAGAAATAAATCTTGAAAATGTATTATTTAAATTTTCATTACAGACTGAGATAAGAAAAAAAGAAGATTATAAAAAGCGATATTTACTTTTTCCTTCGTGATTCCGACCAATTACAATTTCTTTCCAACCATTTGTTTTTTCTTTACACACCATTTAATAAATTAAATTCCTTTTAACTCCCCCCTTCCTAAAAAGAAAAGAAATGAAAATCAAGTCGTTTCATCGAATCTTAAAAAAGTTATTTCGTTGCAAAAAGTATGCGCTTAATTTTTCTCATACATTAACTAAATATACCCGTACTTATATAATAAAAAATATATGCATAAATATATATACACACACATATACGCACACATACACATTATGAATACACAAATATATTTTTTTTTCGAAGAAGAATCCGTGGGAGCTCCGATAAATATAATCGAGAAGAGAACATTAATATTTCGTCATTTTCAAAATGGATCCAGCACTACCGATATAATAAAAGTCCTATCTATGTATTTGCTCACGCATGGAACGTAACACATAGCGTTCGCGATTCCACGGCACGAACCTGTATCCGTCTTCTTGTTCTTTTTTTCGTGCGGCCAATGGTCAGGCACTCCGTAACAGCAACAGCACCAGCAACAGCAACAGCAACAGCAATAGCACCAGCACCAGCAACAGCAACAGCAACAGCAACAGCACCAGTACCAGCACCAGCAGCACTAGCAGCAGCAGCAGTAGCTGCACGGACGAAGGAACCGTATATGGTGCTGGCCTACTACCTCCTTTCATCGCACACAGATAACCAAGGCACGTCGTTGAAAACGCGAATAACTTCGTATATTTTTTACTCTTCGATCCTCTCGTAACGCGATTCGTTTCTCATTTTTTTACCTCATCTTTGTATTATTATTATATCGAACTACGATATAACAACGATATATCGCGAATGAATAAATCAATTGTTGTAATATTTACTATTTTCATATTTTTATCTTTAAAGGTTTCTACTTTTGAAGGTTCTACGTATTGACAAAGTCTATTTTTTTGCATTTCTCTAATTATCATGTTAATTATGTGAGTATTTTACGAAGAAATGTTTTACGTTGGCTTGATATATAAGAACTCGTGCGATTATATAGGTATATTTATCTATCTTTATTTTTTATTTCTTCCTTTCTTTTCTTTCTTTTTTTGAATATTTAGCATTACGAAAAAGATAATGTACATTGATTTGGAGAAAAATATGTGATAAGGGGGATTTTTTTAGATTCTTTTTCTCTTTTTTTTTTTTCTTATATTTAAACTACTTTTATAATTCCTGACAAATACAAACATATATATATATATATATATATATATATATACATTACATTATTTATATTTTATATTTATTTATATATTTTATATTTAATTATATATTTACTATTTATTTGGTCAGTATTTTATTTTAGTTACTAATAATAAGTATTTTACAAAATGAATAGTCAACAAACTATTATATTTGTAAATATTTTCATTGAAATACGTGTTAATAATTTTTGTATTAATCGGTATAATACTGATCGCTTATATTACTTATTGATATTTTATTATAAATATTGGATATTTATTTGAAATATTGATTAAAAATTTTTTAAAAATACCGATCCATTAAAAAACAATATTTGTAGTTCTTATATATTTTAGCATTAAAAGATAATGTAGATCGATATTAAAGGAAAATATATGACAAGTTGAATTTTTTTAGATTTTTTTTTCAAATTAAATTGCTCTTATATTTGCTGATATGCATGCAGAGATACTATTTATATTTCATTTCTATTTATTTGTTCAGTATTTCGTATCAATTACTTTTACTACTTATTTTATAAAATAAATGATCAAATTTAAAATACTTACAAATTATCATATTTATAAATATTTTAATTATAATACATATTAACACTTCTTGTATTAATCTATATAATACTAATCGCTTATATTACCTTCTTATATTTTTTTATAAATACAAAACATTGATTTAAAATACCAATTAAAAATGTTTTAAAAATATTGACCGAATAAATAACAGTCTTTATATTCTTTGAATACTTTAGCATTACGAGAGAGATAATGTAGATCTACATTAAAGGAAAATATCTGATAAGTTGAATTTTTTTAGATTTTTTATTTTTTTATTCTTTTTATTTATATTGCTTTCATAATTACTGTTACACGTAAATGCACGCACGCACGCACGTACGCTCGCTCGCTCGCTACACACACACACAGATATATATACACACAGAAAGGTACACATATATACACACACATGTATATATGTATAATAGAGTATCTTTACATCTAACGTAGGCCGGAAACAAAGTGTACGCATTCGAGTAAGCTGGTAGGCGTAGAAGGGAAATTCCTTAGTAAAATGTTAGCTTATTTCATGTAGCGTATTTAATTACGATATATAAAGCATTTTCTTGGATGATTTAATATACATATATTCGTGTATTCGAACGAAACAAATATCTATAATATATATTTCACAAACAAAATATATAGTATGATTTATTTAACAAGAAGAATATTAAATAAATGAGACGAATGAATTTTCGTGAGCTTGAGAAATAAGAAAGTCATGTAAACGTAAGCTAGAACCAAGCGAAATGTTTTTTCATGTTACTATACTATCGATAGTTACGATTAATAGCCCGCGGCAAGGCAACCACCTTGGACCATTGGTTACGCCTATGTTTGTTAGATACGTATATTCTAAAGATGAATAAGAAGGGGTGCTACTTTCCGCATGAACGAATTGCGCGCTCGTTCGAATCGCGATCGCGGATAATCGCGAGAATGATCGAGATAGGTTTAACAGTCGTTTATACACATGCACACATGTAGATATATACAGCCTACATGTATATAACACGGTGTCTATTATTTAAAAAAGCTTTTCACGTATATATGTATGTATCTATGCACATATATATGTATATGTGTGTGTGTATATTTATGTATGTATATAGATATATGTTGTATGTATGTACGTACCTGCGTACGTGATGTGTACCATGTCGCACGCGCCACAATTCGATTTCATTTGAATCGTAACCGGACTTACGCGTACGATTTTCCTTGAATCGATCGATAAAATCGAATCTTCTCGTGTGTAACTACGAGGCTAAATAATTTTTTTCAAATGACAGCTACGACGATGACGACGACGAAATACCTTAACAAGTGCATGCGATAAACGTATCAAGATTATTAACACTGAAAGGGTGCAAACGGTGGGGGGAGTAAAACGGATTATTTTTCTACAAATCACTCGAATTACTCGAGATAAGAGTGTAAATTCTGATAAGAGGAGATTATCGTCGATACTACGTCGGCGATCGTGGGTCGTGAAAATATTTCATTTTCCTTTTCTGTACTTAAGTAGAGAAATATGAACCCGAATTCGGAGTTTCTAGAATTATTTAATGTTAACGTTTAAATTAATTTTTTATTTTATTGGCGGAAGATTCTTCGATTAGTTATTTAAAAATTTGTTTTGATTGAATTCATGTGAAAAAAATAAAAAAAAAGGACAAATTTATGGTGAAAAGCACTTTCGAATGTATGAATAAACTGTCAAGTATAAATGGTTTAGAAAATATGCTCAAAAGTCGGATTCCGTATTTTTCTCACATTAAAGATTGTTTAATAAAAATGTTCTGTGGTTTTTCTTTATATATGAAAAATTAAATCAGACTTTGTTTATGCAATAGAATGATAAGCACAAGTATATTTCAAAATACAGTGATTCAGAAAGTTATTTGTACAGGGAGTTAACGGAAATATGAAAAATAAATAAGTAATAAAAGAATATTTCAATATCTTTTATTAATAAGAAAATATAATATGTAGACTTTGAATTAATGAAACTATCAAAATGAAATAATAATGTCATCATTTATAATAATGAAAATATTAAGTGTAATAATTCTTTGCTGTTCTATATTAGATCATAAAATTAATGGCATACGTAAAGTATTCTATAAAATACAATTGAACTGTCCAATTTCGATTTTCTTATATTCTCCTCTACTATTCATAGACTCAGTATAAGATATTGTAACGTTCAGTCAACATCAGAATGCTGAATTTGTAAAATTTAATATAATCGGATATAATAGTGCTTTATCATGGTCAGAAAAGAAATAGAAACGACTTTAAAGATAAGAAATTTCGTTATTTCTCATTGGAAAAATGGAAAATTATGCAGAGAGATTGGAAATATGGTAAATAAAAATGATATAATTATAAGAAATATTATTAAAATATTTAAAAATGAAAGCAGAATACAAAATAAGATCGGTCGATGGAGAAAGTTTTTAAATTCAATCGAAAAACGATTTGTTGTTCGAAAAGTCAAAGAAGATTGGAAAATGAGTTCAACGAAAATTAATGTTCTTCTCTCAAATTTTTCTAATAAAAGTATATCACGAAAAAATTCGTACAATGGTCGCTTAGATCAGAAAAAAGGCATATGTGAATGCCATGATGTATAGAAAGAGAACGTGTAAAATTTGCCGACAAGTATATTTCTCAACCTATTGAATTTTGAAGAAACGTAATGTTTCGCAATGAAAGCAAATTCAATATTTGAAGTCGGATAGTTATCAAAAAGTGTGAAAAAAGTCAAACGAAGAAATAAACCTTAAGAATCTTCGTTCAACGATTAAGCATGGTTGCGGCAATATTATGATGTGGTGTTGTATTTTTATGGTAACTTATTATAATAGAAAAAAATTAGAATTTATTACTAAATTATGAATACGAACTATAATACATTTAAATGTTTCGAAAAATATTTTATAAAAGAGTGCTGAAAAAAATGGAGATTTTGAACGCGTATCAATTTTATTAAAGCAACGACCTCAAACACCAATCAAGGATCGTTCAAGAATGGTTGTAGTATGATTTACGAAAAGTTATAAATAACCCAGCTCAGTCACCGGACTTAAATTCGATCGAGATAGCGTATGATAGACTTGATAAGAAAATAAAAAAACATTCGATTACTAATAAAATAGATCTGGAAAATAAAATGATAGTATAATGGTACAACATTGAAGAAGATTATTTTAACAAAATAAATAAGAGACTTACAGATATTATAAAACAGAAAGGATAGCCTACGAAATATTAATCACAATAAAATTATTAAATTTCAGAATATGTATCAGTAATTTTGATGGCCTAATTTAATGCAAGAAAATTATTTTTCGTTTTTTCATAAATGTACATTATAATACCGTAAATACATTTTGTTTTTAAATAGTTTTATTAATTCATACTTTAAATATTGTTTCTTTTTTTATATAAAAGTATTAAATTATTATATTTTTAATACTTTTTTAAATATTCAAAAAATTGAATAATATATTAATTTATTAAATTAAATAAGATTAACTTTCAAAATTTCCTTAATTTTGTTTGCAAAAATATCAAGTATATCTAGTTTTTTTCTATATTTTTTATTAGATAAATTAAAGTTGGTTTTAGAGATTTTAAACCGTTTTAGCAAATTTCTTCAATCTCATTTTCTTTTTTTTTCTTTCATTAATTTTAAGAAAATTAAAAAAAAAAGTGAACGTACATGTCAAATTGTTTATTTTTACTCTATTTCTATGAATTAAACCTAACAAACGAATTAATATAAGAATTAATATAAGAATCAATTTATATCAATGAAACGACACTTTTTAACAATTTCATTGATCACAAAAAATATAAATCAATTAATTAACGAATTAATAAAAAAATCAATGAAAGTGATTTCATAATTTCATGACGTAATTCCGAAGCAGTTATACCACTTATCAATAGTTAGCAACGTTTACTTAAAATCTAATTTATTTAAAATTTATTTATCTAACAAAATTATTATTATTGTTATATGGTGGCGTGGTGGAAAAAGAGAATGAAACTTGATTTTGGTCATCTTTTTCTACTTAACACGTTGATTTCGAAAGAAACGATAATAAATCGTTAACGAACGTTTGTTCACGCTTTTTTCTTATTTTTTTTTCTTTTTTTGTGGGTCTATTTAAAAAACGTCTTATACTTAAATGTCGAAACTAACGTGTTTCGAGGCAAGGTTTCATTTTCTACGATGCATGCGATATACGAAAGGGAAACAGTGCTTAACTTATTATTATACGTTGGGGAGAAACGTGGTCGGTAGGAATATCAATGCATCCTTTGTATCGCGTAAATGTACGTGTGTGTAATATACAGACATATGTACATATATGCTCACATACATACATACATATATACATACATGACTATACCTATATATATAGAAACGTAAACCACTGAGAAACAGTTTACTCCCTTTTTTAGATTTTTATTTACCTTTAAATTAACATCTTCGATAGTACAAAAGAAGTTTTATATATATACACGCACACACATATATATAATATAATATATAATATAATATATGTTTATATATATATACTCATCTTTTTTGTGATAAACAAATAAATTTTTAGGTTTTTATTTACCTTTCGGTAGTCAAAAAAAAAAATTTGTGTGTGTACAACGTACACACAAATATACATACGTATACATATAAATTATGTAGATATATAGATGTATATATAAGTATATAAACTCTGTGTCTGTGCGTATATGTGTGTACACACGTTTTTTTTTTGAACCAATAATTTTTTAAGTTTGTATTTATCTTTAAATTAACATCCTTGATAGTGAAAAAAAAGAAAATTTATATATATCTATATCTATATCTATATTTATACACGCACACATATTTTTTTTTTGGTAAACGAGTAAGTAGGTGCTACGCAGTATATCGATTAGATTCACGATACGGAACGTTGAAAATACCTGCAATTATGTTTTATCGTCGGTACGAGGTTTTATCGTCGATAAAAAGTTGTACGACGACCTTCGAAAAAATTCGAAGTTTTATCGATCAACGTATCACTTTTATCTAATACGAATCTTTTGTACTTACTGTTCCTTTTTTCTTTTTCTTTTTCTTTTTTTAGTTTTTTTTTTTTTTTTCAAACAAGAAGAAGAAAACTATGACGAATTTGATTGGTCGTGGCGCGCAGCTGGACGGCCGCGTTCGTTTCCAATGAAATTACATATCGCTGACCCGTGTCATCGGCTCATCGATCATTCTCTCTTGTTGATTCCGTCGACTAAATTTTCATCTCACTTTATCCCTTTGATTCATCTCTTTATTGAATGCTGGTAATAACAATACATCAAACTAATATTACACAGCTTTTACGAAAAGATCGAATAAAATACATCACGATTGTTTGTTTGTTGTTATCTCTCTAGTTGAACGGTGCTCTCAAAATTCTAAGAATTAATAGGAAAGAGAGAGAGAGAGAGAGAATGAGAAGAAAGAAACGAAATAACCACGTTCATTATCCCGTCAAATCCTTGAATACAGAAACAAACATTAATTTCACAAGGATTTAAAATTATGGTTTCTTTAGAATAACCTGGTTCAAAGACCACGGTTCCGCACGTCATACTTACTTTACACAAGACAGGCCGAGTTTGCCGAGTTGCGAAGTTTATCCGGAAAAACAAGATATTTCTTACGTCTTCTTCTTCTTCTTCTTCTTCATCGTCATCATCATCATCATCATCCTCTATCCTTTTCTCTTTCGTTTGAAAAAAAGAAGAAAAAAAAGAATCATCGTCACGTCTCGGAATCGTGCTAACGGTTCGGCAAACAGGACAAGGAAAAAGAGAGAATCAACGACGTGTGACAGACAGGACGACGCCGTTCCTCTTATCAGGTTTCGAGCGTTTCTATGTGTATATATATATATATGTATGTGTGTATATGATACATATAGAGATACAGTCACGTAGGCACAGGATGTATACGTATAACATCAGTTTTATTTGTCTTATTTTTCTCTTTTCGTAACACCTGAACGATCCAACCGATGATATCGATGTCGTTCAGGTGTATGATCGAATTTTTACTAGCACACCGAACGTACCGATATCGATATCATCGAGTTCGAGATAACTGACTAACCATCAGTTGTGCTTCGTTCCTTCTTTGTTTAAATCATCGATGTCTTTGAGCATTCGAAATAATCTTTGAGGTTTATTATATATGTTATATTTTTATTAATATATTCTTTCTTGTTTTTTTTTTTTTTTTTTTTTTTTAATATATATTTGTGAATCGTGAACGTATTGTCGTCGTTACGATGGTTATAGTGTTACGAAAAAAAAAAAGAATTATTCGTTAAGAAATGATCGTAAAGATTTTACGTTTAACTCGACACTTTCGAGATCTATAAACCAACCATAAGAACCTCTGTCTTTCATCGATATCACGCGCAGTTGCTGTGTTTGCGTTTGAGTTAAATAAACTCAAAGGTGTCAAGTATTTTCCCTGATATATTCAATATAAGCGAGTGGTAAAGCGAACGTTCAAACGAGCTGCCTATATTCACTGTTTTAACGCTAAAAGCGCCTTTGAAAATATCAACTTCGATACATATGTATGTACATATATATTGTATATATGTAGAATACGTACGTACATTATGTATATTATATCAAAATGGAAAGAAAGAAGAAAAAAAATTGGAAACGTTTGGATTGAATTTGAAAAGTAGTGTGAAGATTGAATACAAAAAAAAGAATCTTTCAAGGTCAGAATTTTCATATTGAGGGAATAAATAAAATAGAGCGAGGATAGATGAAAGTCTAACGAAACCGTTGATACATATGTATGTATCATATACGTAAAACTTACCTATATTATATGAAAAAAGGAAAGAAGAAAAAGAAGAATAGTTGAATGAAATTTAAAGATTAGTCCTTTGAAGATTGAGAACAAAACTCAAGGTCAGAATTTTCATATTGAAGGAACGAATAAAATAAATAAAACAGGAAAAGAAGTATTTAGATTAAATTTAAGAATTAATTCGCATAAAGATTGGAAAGAATATTATCAAGCACGGAATTTTCATATCAAATAATAAATAGTTATATAATAATAATAGATTCGTATTATATATAATAATAATAATAATAATAATAATAGATCGAAAACAGATGAGATGACAAACTAACAAATCGATTGATGTATGTGTATAGTTGTATACATTTATGTATATTATAAAAAAAAAGAAAAGAGAAAAATAATTGTATAAAATTCAAAAATTAGTAGTGTAAAGATCGAAAAAGATTATCAAGAATGAAAATCTAATTATTATTTGAAACATATGTATACATACATATATATACATATACATACATACATATATATATATGTATGTAAAATGTATGTGTATTATATAAAAAATGAAAACTAGTAAAATGTCAAATTCAATTTTTAAATTCGTATATGAAGATTGAAAGAACTGTCAGACAGGAAATTTTTATATTGAAAGAATTGATGAAATAAAATGAAGATAGGTGAGATGAGAACACAATGAATCCATCAATATACACATATCTACATATAAATATATATATATATATATTATATGAAAAAAGCAAAAAAACGAATTAAATTAAATAAATTTATTACGTAATAATCGAAAAAAATTGTCAAGCTTGAAAATCTAACCAATTACATTATATATTATACACACACACACACACACATATATATATAAACGTACGCATTATATGAAAAAGAAAAAAATGTTTGAATTAAATTTAAGAATTAATTCGTATGAAGATTGAAAAAAATAGAACTATTAAGCATGGAATTTTCATATCGAATAATAAATAAATCGAATAGATCGAAAACAGGTCAGATGAAAAACTAACGAACTGATTCATATATATATATATATATATATATATATATATATATATACACATACATATATATATATATGTGTGTGTGTGTATATACGTATGTATGTATGTATGTATGTATAAACGTACGTATATTATACTGAAGGAAGAAAAGAATAGTTGTATTAAATTCGAGAATTAGTCATGTGAAGATTGAAAAAAAAATGTCAAGGCCGAAATTTTTATATCGAGAGAATAAAATAGAACGAAGGGAAGTGAAATGAAAAACTAACGATTCTTTCGGTACATACGTATGTATGTATAATATGTATTATTTGAAAACGTGTATTATATAAAAAAGGAAAAAAGAGAAATGTCCGATTCAGTTTTCAAATTCGTTTATGAAGATTGAAAAAATTGTCACGAGCGCAACTTTTATATTGAAGAAATAGATGAAATAAAATAAAAATAGATAAGATGAGAACAAAACGAATCGGTTGATACATATATGTGTGTGTGTGTAAAAAGGTACGTATTATATGAAAAGAAGAAGAAAAATGTTTGGATTAAATTTCAAAAGTAATTCGTAAAGATAAAACAGACGAGATTAAAAACAATTCATGCTATTATATAAGAAAAAAAAAGAAAGAAAAAGGAAGAAAAAAAAAATGTTCGGTATCGATCGAAAAGAATTCTGTGCCAGAAGATTTAAGAAATTTCGTCGAGCACGAAAATTTGTGTAGTATTGTAGTAATAGATAAAATATAACAAGGGGGAATGATAGGTAAGATAAAAAAAAGTTTAACGAATCCGATCAAAATGTTTCATCTCTTTCTGATGTTTTTCTTAGCAGACAAGTGGTCTCTCTCGGTCACGAGTCACGTACGCACTCGTTCCGCTTATACTGTTATTAATTAGTGCAAACAATCTCGACCATATGTCGAGACTTGCTCGCGGCGTTGGTTAAGAGTAAGAGAGTTAGATAGATAAAGAGAAAGAGGGAGAGAGATAGAGAGATAGAAAGAGACCCCATAATTTATATATCGCGATAGAAGAGTCCAAGCGAGTTAGCAGACCGCACCAATCGGTAGATACAGGAACATAGTAGTAAATCCCAAGCAATAATAATCTCTTCGTATCTTTTGCTAACCATACGCATCGGTAATAAGCGCGATTTCGCCTGCGAATTAATCATTTAACGCTTATGCATTAAATATGAGGAGACTAAATAACTGAAGAAAGTAATATTAACCAACGATCGTTTCTATTTCATGAAAATTTTAAGATAGGATCCAAATAAATCTGTTATATTTATATGATGGTTAACATGTTTACGTTTACGACATGTTATGATTCATTTTCTTTTTTTTTCTTTTTTTTTCTTTTCCTTCTCTCTCTCTCTCTCTCTCTCTCTCTCTCTTTCTCTCTAGTTGATTTCCTCTTGGAGAACGATTATCTCTTGGTGTTACCTCTTTGATAAGAGAGGAAATCGAGAGCAAAGCTTAGGAGATATCTTTCATTCTCAACTAACGAAGAAAAACCTAGCATGAAGCGTATTATTCGATTAGTCAGGTAATCATTCGATCGATTCGATCGATAATTAAACAAATCAGTTTTCTTCCGATCGATTTCACGCTAAGCTTTTTCATCGATTTATTGAACAATCTTATCCAAACTTTTTTTATGACGTATATAATCGAGAAATTCTGATATTTTAACGGAACATCGTTTGATTATTTTTTAGATTTGGTTAGATATTACTAATGAATAAATTGAGCAAGTAAATATAAGACTTATGTAAAAGAAAATGAATAAGTTTATTTATAAATTTTTAATTGTACATTAAATGAGAAATACGTGGAAATATTTAAAAATTATTAATTTTTAAAATTTCTTTTTTCTTGTAACGTTCATTGACTTTTTTTCAACGTAGTTTAGGAAACGCTTTTACATAGCAATATCGATTGGATTCTATTCATATCAATGTATTTACGTATTCAATCGAATTTCAACAATGATAGAACCATGTCATGAGTTTTTTAAACAAAATCAGTTGAAAAAGGAAGAGTACAGTTTATGCGTATGAAATAGAATTTTTGAAAAAAAATTATTTTCGTTTTATATGAAAATATTATAATAATATTAATTTTTATAATATTTTTTTTTAATATGTAACGTTCATATATTTTTTTTTAACATAGTTTGAAAAACGTTGTTATTGATTGAATTTTATTCACATACGTCCTGTATATATATTTAGATATATATATATATATATATATATATATATATATATATATATATATATATATATATATATAGGATGTTCAATCGAATTTCAATCGAGCAATGAATTTTTGGGACCTTTTGAACTTTGTGAAAAAAATAATTCAAGAAAGGAAGAATACAGTTTATGCGTATGATATTTCATTTTCAAGAAGAACAACTTTCAAAGCATCGTTTTAAATGAAAATATTATATCATTAATTCTTATAATTTTGTTTGTCACAGAACGTTTATTGACATTTTTCAGCGAGAAACGCTGTTATATAGCAATATTGATCGGATTCTATTCATTTCAATGTATTTACATATACAGGGTGTCCAATAAGTATTTAGAACCTTTTGAACTTTATGACAAAAAATAATTCAAAAAAGGAAGATAATGGTTTATGCGTATGACCTTCCGTTTTCGAGAAGAACAACTTTTAAAAAGATCGTTTTAAATGAAAATATTAAAGTGATAATAATATTCATAATTTTTTTTTTCACTGAATACTTATTGATTCAACGCGGAACACCAGTTTATCCTTAATTTACCATTCATTGTAATTTTCTCTCTCTCTCTCTCTCTCTCTGTTTTTCTCTTTGTGAATATATTTCACATCGAGCTTCGCCATAGAAAGGTCTTCAGACTTCGATCCGAGAGTTGACATCGTCCGATAGCGAGAACAATTGTACGTATAAGCCGACATAAACGTACGGATGATGTACGGAGTTTCTTACGATTGTTAGCAATATCCATGATTTCTCTGGAATGTCAATATTATCTGTTCAGTTGGCACTATGTTCAAGAGTATATATGTGTACGATATTCCTTCTCTCTCTCTCTTTCTCTTATTCTTTCTCTCTCTTTCTTTCTCTCTTTCTCTCTGAGTTCTTTGCAATTTATACATTGGGCATTGATCTTGGGGGACACATATACATATATTCATTATTCATTCTTGAACATAAAGCTTCCAGCTTCTCTCATGTCATCGCGAGTTAGCAAAGCTCGTTCCGAAGTGCGAGAGAAAGAGAGAGGGAGAGAGAGAGAGAGAGAGGTCAACTCGAGTAAGATAGCCCTCTTATCGAAGAAGAGAAAGAAAGAGAGGAGAGAGAGAGAGAGAGAGAAAGAGAGAGAAAATAAATGATTTATCTGCTGACAAGCACCTGTTTTACAAATTTACGTGATATATAGGATCGGTCGTATTAATCTTTTCTTGAATAGTTCCAATAAATTAGGGTTTGTGAATACATTGATATAACTTTGAATGGAAAATCCTGTTAATCTTTAAGAATTATTTTACCGTATATAATTAAGGAAGACTCGCATACAATTAACGAACAAATAATAAATGTATTGTTGTTTTTATTTTAAATGATTAGTATTTAATAATCGAATTAATCAAACATGATATATCGAATTTAAATATTCAAACGTAGAAGACATCTCTTATTCTCTCTCTCTCTCTCTCTCTCTGTCTCTCTGTCTCTCTGTCTCTCTGTTTGTATGTCTACCTGTTTTTTTTGGAAATTCTACAAATTTACTCGATAGAAAATCAATTATGTTAATTCCTTTATAGTAAACACATTAATATTAATTTATCGAAAATCCTGTAAATTATTAAGAATTATTTTAGTAATGTATTCGTATTTAATAATCGAATTAATCTAACATAATGTATCGAATTCGAACGTTCAAACTCGAAAAACATCTCTCATTTTTTTCTTCCTCTATCTGTCTCTCTGTTTGTCCTCTTCTTTTTCTTGGAAGTTTTATTTTAAATTTACGTGATAGAAAATCAATTATGTTAATTCTTTTATAGTGAACACATCAATATTATTTTATCGGAAATCTTGTAAATCGTTAAAAATTATTTTATTAATACCCTCGTATATATGTATTATCATATTTATTTTAAATAATTCATGTTTAATAATAGAATTAATCAAATACGATGTATCGAATTCGACGTTCAAACATAAAAAATATCTCACATTTTCTCTCTCTCTCTCTCTCTCTCTCTCTTTTCCATCTTCTTCTTCTTCTTCTTCTTTTTGCAAGTTTTACAAATTTACTTAATAAAAGATCAATTATATTAATCTTTTTATACTGAACATATTAGTATTACTTTATCAGAAATCTTGTAAATGGTTAAGAATTACTTTATTAATACCCTCGTATATATATATATATATATATATATATATATATATATATATATATATTTTTATATTTATTTTAAATAATTCATGTTTAATAATAGAATTAATCGAACACGATGTATCGAATTCGACGTTCAAACATATAAGACATCTCTCATTCCCTCTCTCTCTCTCTCTTTTCCGTCTTCTTCTTCTTCTTCTTCTTCTTCTTGGAAATCTCCTTTAACTCCTCGGCTTTCCTCGTTTCTATCCGACTCGAGTTGTGCCTCACGAATTCGGCTTGTCGTGCTTGGCAGCATGTTTTATGACCGAGCTGCTTTATAGCCAGCCCTTTGTTTGTCGGACCTGGCACGGAGGCCCGGTGGCTGTGGGTTGGGTATTACGTACCAACTCCGACGCCATCTCTTCCTCTCTCTCTCTCTCTCTCTTTCTGTCTCTCTCATTCTCTCTCTCTCTCTCTCATTCTCTCTCATTCTCTTTCTGTCTCTCTTCCTGGCAGCGTTAATTTATTTATTTCCCTTTTTTACTTACTCGTTATTTCCGACACGTACTTATTTGATTCCACTGTGCTCGAGAAAGATCGATTTATCGAACGCCAACTCGTATCTCCGGTCAAATCGTATCGATCTATCACTCCTCCCAAATATTTTTACCGCTTTAATATTTTTTCATTTTATTTTCGTCGATATCAGAAATATAGTTAGACAATAACGAATAAATCAATAATGAAATAATGTTCGTCGGTGTGAGGTTTGAGAGTCGTTACTCTGACTTATGTAGAGCTACTACATGTTCGTTGCATGTTGCTATCGACCAATCACTGGTGAGAGCGACTTGACGAACTATCAAAAAACTGACTGGTCAAAAGTTAGTTGACTTCAAACTCGACGATTCGAATTCGTCGGTATCGTAATCAACCCTCGAACAGAATGGACGCCGATAAGTATTGTTATATTAATAAACGTTTTCAAAACAAAATGGGAAATAAAATGAAAAGAAAAAAAAAATAGGAGTGGCATCGAATGAATCTTTTATTTATTATAAAAATTTAAAAGGTATTAAAAAGTATGAAACTATTTTTATCACTGTCACTAGGGGTAATTCCTTACTTCCAGTTTTTCCGTGAGGACGGTATAAAGAGAATATTTTAGAACTTTGAAATAGAAAGGAGGGAACAATTCTTGTTTCCTTTAGAATCGTAATAAGTTGACTTAAGTTGCTTTAAGATCGCTCGGGGCTCCTCGAAAGTTAGTTTCGTCAGTGTCCGACCTTTGAGAAAGTTGCTTGAAAGTTGCGAACGCATGCATTTGTCTCAATGTATTTCATTGATCGTTAACGACCAAGTGAAATAAATGCTCATATATTCCTTTGAATCTAATGATCGTTAATGACTAATGCTCGATGAATAATTAAAAAATCGGGCAACCGAATATTATCCTCGTCGCTCGGCTTTTCATAATCGTTGCTGAAATACATTCACGATACATTTATAAATTTCTTGTAAATCAAACGCTGTCGAACAAACACTTCAAGGGCCGCAAAAGGATCGTTTTGTGGTCTTTTGTCGGCCTGGTCGCCGAATTTGATCGGAGGTTAGTCGATTGATTTTTGTGGTCTCTCGTCGACTTGGTTTTTGTAATCTCTCGCGGCCTTGGTTACCTGGTTTTTGTGGTATTTTGTCGATCTGATTGCTGAATTTGATCGGAGGTTAGTCGATTAGTTTTTGTGGTCTTTTGTCGACCTGGTTGTCTGGTTTTTGTGACTATCGCGGATTTGGTTGCCAGGTTTTTATGACATTTCGTCGACCTGATTGTCAAATTTGATCGGAGCTTAGTAGATTAGTTTTTGTGTTCTTTCGTAGACCTGGTTGTCTGGTTTTTGCGATCTCTCGCGAACCTGGTTGCCTGGTTTTTGTGATCTTTCGTAGACTAGTTTCCTAGTTTTTGCGATCTTACACGGACCTGGTCGTCTAATTTTTGTGATCTTTCGTCGACCTGATTGCTGAGTTTGATCACGTAGGTTGGTCAGTTAGTTTTTGTGGTCTTTCGTCGACCTGGTTGCCTAGTTTTTGTGATCTTACGTGGACCTGGACGCTTGGTTTTGTGGTCTTTCGTTGAACCGATCTGACATTGCGTACTCGCAATCGGTCTAAAGAATATTTCTACTTAATCTACACCGTTATACTATATCTATATTACTCTGGCCTGTTTATCGTTTCTCTTTTGCGTCTAACATCGTTATCGCGTAACCGTAAACTCGCATCTTTGGTGGCAAGGAAAACTTAGGTATTGCGCGAGCAGTTCTAGCTCATTGTCATCTCAAAAGCATACGCCGAGTACGGATTCTTTTCCCGTCACGTGCCGCACGAACGAAGGAACCCTCTCTCTCTTTCTCTCTCTCTCTTTTTCTCTTTTCAACCTCCACATCAACCTCCGTCCCGTTTCCTCCCTGCCCCTCCCTATACCCACCGTGTGCTTCCTGTCGGCCGTAAGAAACTACCGGTCCATAATAATGAACTTCCAGCACGTTGTTCGCGCTACGGTTTTTTTTTTAAACCAACGGTACGTCTCCTTCTTGGATCGAAAGATCGAGAGATCGAGAGATCGAGTGATCCAAGGAACGAAACTGTTCTCGTCGCGTCGCTATCACGTATTCCAAACGTTTAGCGAATTATAATCGTTCACTTAATCGAGTTTTCGTATTCAACTCAGGAATAGACAACTGATGTACGCGACAGTAAAGCGATTATTTAGATCTTGTCTCGTTATCTAAACCACGTCGATCGAATATTAGATCGAATATTTATAAATCGACGTGTTGTTACCTTTGAGGATTTCTCGAGGTTATTCGTTACCCGTTCGTCTGAATAAAAGATGATTAAGTTAACGTGCTTAGGTTTTAGTAGTAACTAGTTTAGAAAGAAGGCGTGACAGTAGGACACGATTTGAGAGCACGCGTGCGTTTAACGTTCGTAGGCGTTTACGCTTTTTGTTCTCTCTGTTTCTCTATCTTTTTGTACGTCTGTCTGTATGTATGTCTGTATGTCTCTTTCTCTGTCTCGCACACATACACGTACACACATTAACTCTTTACCGTTTACAAAGCAGACTAGGAAGAGACTGAACCTTTAAAGCCTTTTTTCTGTCTCTCTCTCTTCTTCTTCTTTCTCTCTCTTTGTATGTGTGTGTATGTTAGGAATACATCAGGCGATTTCACACCCCCACTCTTTTTCCTTTCTTAGCTCTTTCTTAAGGCTAAAAACCGGCTTGTTTGAGACTTGGATCGTGCAACGCCACCACCCACTACTACTACTACTCCTCTATGCTTTTCTCTTTCTTTTTTCATCTTTTTTTTGTATTCTGTTTCTCTCTTCCTCTCTCTCCCTCCCTCTCTCTCTCTCTCTCTCTCTCTCTCTCTGTCTGTCTGTCTGTTTCTCTCTCTCTATCTTTCTCTTTCTCTCGTTCATCATTCGTTGCGAAAGGCCATCTAATACATTACGATAAAACGGCGACTTGTGTACTTACGAATCGATGGAAAGCACACCGACGCAAACACACACGTCGCCACCCACACGGCCTTAACATCGTACGATCTCACGTAAGTACGTATGTACGTACGTTTTAGAAGGAGGATTATTCCGTGATTTTCGCTTTTTCACCGTAAATATTACTCGGATAAACGTCAAGCTCGCTTGAAGCTTTACGGTTAGCTATCCGCAACTTTAACTCCGCGAAATACGATATATCATATCTTTCTTTCTCTCTCTATCTTCACCCGTATTCCTATGTCATTTCTTTTTCTTCTTCCTTTTCTTCTTTGTTTATTTCTTTTTTTAACCTAATGCGTGCCAATCTCTCGTATAATGAAAGCTTTTTATTTCTTATCTTTCTATTCGTTTCTACAAACGTACACAAGTGTGTATGCGTATTATAGCTGACACGCATATCGTATGTACGTATATATGTGTGTATGTACTTATGTATTCTACATGTCTGATTTTGGTTCGACGATGGATCACGTCCGTCGACTTGAGATATGATCCTTAGACTCGAATTCTCGAGGTTGATTTCAAATGGTTGATCAAATTGCAAGCCCTCGAGGAGGTATCACTTGAGTTTATCTCAAAAGCTAGGAATCGGCGATGTTACATTAACACCGGTATCATCGATTCGCGTTATCAAACTTCTCTCGGAATTACCTACAATCCGTTTCGTGCACGTAATACGATAGATACTATATATATGTGTATATATATATATATATCCACACGCATGCACGCATACATACATACGCGTATATATAGATATATAAATGGACAGAGAATTATTACGGATACGTTTCGAATGTCCTTGGAATGTTCTTCTCGTAAACGTATTTAAATCCCAACTTTGGCTGGATATGAGAAAGAGAGAGAGAGAAGAAAAGAAAAGAAAAAAGTCTAATAGACACGTCGGAGTTTATTAATATTCCAAAGGGGTCATCGTCATTTTCTTTTTAAAAAGTTTCACGGGACCACCGTGGCGTTTACTTCGTGTATTATTGCCCGTACGGTCTTTTAAAAGACCCGCGCCCTATAGGGACCACCTCGACGCGGTCCAGAATATCTTACGGTTAGAGTACCACGTAAAGACGTGCGGTGTCGTTGTCTCGTGAACTCAAAGACGTAACTATAGGGATTTCATTCTTATTCGCATTTGATGGAAAACCTTTAGACTCCCTTATAGACGCGATATGATATCCCAATACTTGGAAAAAAAAATCTTGAAATTCTAAAAGAAACTTTAAACGAGTCGGAAAGTGGCAAAAAAAAAAGAAAGAAAAGAAAAAAATGAAAAAAAAAATTTGTTTCTTGTTTCTTTTTTCTCTTTTTTTTTTATACGAGCTTAAATAGTTGGGGTTAAGCAAATGATATGTGGGCATAGTACACGCATCGTATCTATCCACATCGTTACGACGACGTAGAGTTCGCCTACTACGGGGTCTCGTGTCCTCCTTTATCCTCTACTATCTATTCATAGACGAGAAAGCGAGCTGTCACGGTGACATACGCCGAAAGACAATGGATAAAAGAGAGGCGAAAAACCACCGGGTAACTACTCCTTGTGTACTTAGTTGGAAGAAGTTTTTTCCTTTCTTTTTTTCTTTCCATTTTTTTTTAAAGGAACGTCACCTTTACTAGAAGATAGCAACATGATTCGATCGTGCGGGAGAACCCCCGCATCTCTCTCTCTCTCTCTCATTCTTTCTCTGTCTCTCTGTCTCTCTCTCTCTCTCTATCTCTCTATCTCCGTATTCTTTCCTATGTATCTCGCTTAGAGATTAACGACACGATAAAGGTGGAGTTGGCGTTTGAACAGGAGATAGATAGATAAGGGTAAAGACAAAATTAGAAAAAGACGAACGAACGAGTCAATATCAGAGGGCCATTTTTATTTACTTCTTCATTCGAGTTTGTTAGTTTAAAAAAAAGGAAAGAAAAAGGAATTAAATGAAAAAGAAAACGAATCGAAAGAAAAAGAAGAAAAAGATTAAAGAGAGAGAGAGAGTGAGAAAAGAAAAGAAGGAAATAAAAAGAAACGGAGTAAGAAAAAGTATATGAACGTAGATATCTATTCAACGATGTGTGAGAAAAATTTGAAGAAAAACCGGAAAGGAAGGGACAAAACGGCGGTTTAGCTATAGTCGGTCCTCGATATATATCTTCGAGAGGGCTCGTAGAAGTAAATAGTTAGTCGTGAACGTAGGCGAGGTCGTCGACCTTGTAGCCTCTGCGGTTCCTCTATCCTCCTATCCTCCTATCCTCAGATGCCCGTCCCTCTTGTGGATCCACGCTCGTCCTCGTCGTCTTCTTCGCGTCTCCTAGAGAGCTTCTCTTGCATCCATAGAGTACTACATTATATTCATCCAACTATCCAACGTATGTGTGTATCTCTATATCTGTATAAGTATATATCTCTGTTTCTCTCTCTCTCTCTTTTTATGTGTATGTGTGTGTACACGCGTGCGTTCATCCTTCCGATGATATCTACAGGGTGTCAGAGAGAAAATCACACACTCGCTATCAATATACTCGACGATTACTCGTGTCGTCGTTTGCTTTTAGTCGTTACCGTTAGAGTAACCAACCAATTGAGAAAGTCAAAGAGGAAACTCGGTCCTAACTTATGTAGTACGTTCCTACGGTGATTTCGAGGCTAACGAGTGAGGTTAGATGCGAGACTATGCGACTCCGCGTTCTTTTAAGCTTCATCTGGACGCTTCGGCTTATATCCTTAGATATCTACCTGTCTACATATTCCTTGATTTTTCTCTCCTGTCACGGATGGTTGGTCAAGGAGAGGAAGAGATAATGAAATAGAGAGAGAAAGAGAGAAAGAGAGAGAGAGAGAGAGAGAGAAATTTTCTAGGATTTCGAATTCGCGTCTCGATCGAATTGAAGATAGCATAACCCTTGAATTATTTATTTTCCCTTATTAATCGCAATGTGGAAACGCAACCCTAGAATACGTTTCTGCTCTTTTCTTCGATATATATATATATATATATATATTCAAGGCCGATTGCAAGTATTGACGATTACCAACGAATACCGACTAGAAGGCACGATACGTGTAAATGTCAAGGAAGTGCAGGAGATGCCGTGTCTTTGCTTGCTCCGCCTCCTTGTTCCTCTTCTCTCCCCTCCTATCCATCACCCCTTCTTTCTCTCTATCTCCTTCTCTCGATCCATGATCCACGATCTACGTTTCATTAGTCGAGCTTTCACGCCAACTCTAGTAAAGCACGATGAATCACTGAGTTGTCTGATGTTCCAATTAGAATCGTAATGATTACAAGTTTTGATCCTTACGTATGGAATTTGTTGTCTCTGTTGCTATACGATGTTTGTTTGTTTGTTTGATTTTTTGATTGTTTATTTGTTTTTTTATTATTTGTTTTATTATTATTATTAATATTATTATTTTCTTCCAGTTGCCAGATTCAAGGCAGCTTGATTCGATCAGGATGGAGCTACGGTGGTCCCTGTACTGCACAATGATGTTGCAGACTTTCATAGTAGCTTTACACGCTATCGACGACTTTCGGCATATTTCTTACGAAGGTAAGATGACATTTTTTTATAATAATAATAATAGTAATAATGATAATAATAATAATAATAATAATAATAATAATGATAATGATAATAAGCTTAAAACAATTCTTTGGTTCAATACTGACATACACAGATATGTTTTATAAAAATATATTATCTTCAAAAGATGCAGAATAGGTCGATCATTCTTCAAAAATAATAATAATAATAAACACAAAACATACAGTAATTCCGGCTTACGAGTATGAACGAATATATTATTTTTAAAACGTACGGAATAGTTCGATTATCTCTCAAGAGTAATAATATTAATAAGTACAAAACATACAATAACTCCGGTTATATACGATATATATAAATATGTTATATAAAAGTAGGTTATACCGAAAACATACATAAATAGTTTGATCATCCCTCAGAAAAAAATACAAATTATTCTGAAATTTGGTTTAATCAATTTCAGAGGAAATAGATTATTTGTGGATGAGACGAAGAAGGAAAAAATATACAGTAATATACTATAAAAAGATCTTAAAATTGTACCTAGTTCAATCGTTCTCAAAAACCACGATCATTATTAACACCAAATATATGATTCCGGTTTAATATTGATAATAGACAAATATACTGCAAAAAAATACAGTATTTTACAAATATGACGTTTTTTAAAAAGTAATAATAATAAATATCACATAAAATATACATAAAACAACTTCGCTTTGGAATATGGATATACACAAATATGTTATATAAAAATATGTGGTGTAGTTCGATCATTCCTCAAGAGTAATAATAATAAATACAACACATAAAACAGCTTCGACTCAATATGCATACATAGAAATATGTTATCCTAAAAACATGCGAAATAGTTCGATCTTTTCTCCAGGGCAATAGTAATAAATACAACAGAATACATAAAATAATTCCGCTTCGATACGAATATACATAAATATGTTATATTAGAATATGTTATCTTCAAAACATGTGGAATGCATCGATTATTTCTCAAGAGAGGATAATAAAAATTATTCTGAAATTTAGTTCGACCCATTTCAAAGAAAACAGACTATCCATAAACGAAACAAAAAAGGAAATATTAGTAATAATAATAATAGTAATAATATATAACATATGTGCTATTGAGATCGAAAAAAATCCGAAAATATATGAAGTTATATTTTTAAATTAAATACACATGAAACGTATAACAACGAGTAATAAAGTTATTCAATAATAATATTTGCCGAAGTATCGATTGTCAAAGAAATTTCCAGATAATTTGAAGCATATTGGGTTACATAACTGAATCACTAATACAAACCAAAATCTTATTCTGCTTTTGGGTTATACTCGTGACTCAATACATACCATATAATCCGAAAATTCTTGAATACCAAGTAAACCAGTGAACTGAATAGAAGTGAATTCCTTTATCGTTAAAATCTAATTTCAAAGAGAGACGGTTTAATCAAACGTACATATGTATGTCAAACACAGATAATAATAACAACAACAACAACAACACGAACAATAATAATAATAATAATAATTAATAATAATAATAATAATAATAATTGCGATTAACAAATGAATAACAATTTTTACGTATAAGTAACGATTTATATTACTTAACAATGGCATGCATCCTTTTGCCATGAAGGACAAAATGAGCGAAATCCATCTTAAAGCTGACAATAATAACAGCAACAATAATAATAATCGATAATAATTAATAATAATAATAATAATAATAATAATAATAATAATAATAATAATAATAATAATTGCGGCTAACAAATGAACATTTTTATATTTTTTACAAGTTAATAACGATCTATATTATTATATTCCTAACAATAGTATTTTCTTGCAAATATTTATAACACGCAAGAAATGCCACACCCAAAGAACTCGAGAAGCATCGTTGGAAAAACAAGTTTCGTCTTTTCTGTACGTGATAGTCTAATGAACTTAATAGTCGTTTCTCGATCGTCCTCGAGCCTAACGATCCATTTCTCTCTCTCTCTCTCCCTCTCTCTCTCTTTTCGTAATAGCACAGCCACGCAAAGGTGCGGACTGCAACGCGTTGCACGCCGAGGGCGGCGACCAATCGACCAGTAGATAGTCAGCATCCCGTAATTTTCATTTGCATGTAAAGTACTTCCTGTGGCTAGACCGCGAATCTCCTCCTCTTTCTCTCTCTCTCTTTCTTTTTTTCTTTCTCTCTCTTTTTCTGTTTCTCTTTCTCTTTCTTTCTCTTTCTCTTTTAATCGTCTTTTTGCTCAGAATAAAAATGATTTATTCCTTGGATATTATCTCAAATACGTAAAACGTATTTCTTTCGTAAAAATATTTGTATTTAAAAAATTTTCTGATGTATGGTAGAAAATAATCGGAGAATTTAAAGAAGAAATATTAAAAATTTCGATATTACTACATTCCACATTCGTTAATACATACTTAACTAATAAGTTTCTAGTAAATATTATTACTTATTATGGAAATAAGGAAAAAGGTGCGAGATTAAGGGTTTAAAATAAATCATCTTTTTGTCCAGAATAAAAATGATGTGTTCCTTGGATATCATGTCGTACAACGTATTTCTTTCGGAAAAATTTTGATATTTGTATTATAAAATTTTCTGATACATGGCACAAAGTATTAAAGCTCACTTACGTTTTATTAAATATCGGGGAATGTAAAGGAAAAATATTAAAAATTCCGATACTATTATGTTCCACATTCGTTAATATAGATATTATTATCTCTTATGAAAATAAGGAAAATATAAAACAGTACGAAATTAAGTGTTAAATAAAAGTAACTGTTTCTCATTTTCTTTCTTTTTCTTTCTCTTTTAACTTTTTCTTTTTCAGAATAAAAATAATTCAATATCATCTCGTACAATGTATTTTTTTCGGAAAAATATTCGCATCCGTAAAATTTTCTGATATAAGATAATGTCCCGGAATATCAGAGCTCACTTATATTATTTTGGATATTGAAGATTATATTTCACATAGTTTCACAAACGTGATTGTACCGAGAAATAATGACGAACAACGTTATATAATAATATTTAATTTAATAATAAAAATAAGGATAAAATATAAAAAATTGATATAAAATATGTTAGAGTGAATAAATTTAGAAAGAAAACTTTAACGTATTTATCGCATGATGGAAATGCCGAGAGTGAAAAGAAAGTAAGGAAAAAGAAATAACGAACAACATTAGGAAATATTTTATTTTGAGAAGAATAAAAAAAAACTAAAAGCATAAATTATATCGACAAATCCATATCCTACTATTAACGCTTTTTGGTTGATTTTTTTCTTTATCTTTTTTTTTTAAATTTATTAGATTCAACATGTTTAATTAAATATCGGGAAAAGTACTCAAGAAGTTTTGATATTATTATATTTGTTATTCGTGAATGCACACTTAACTTATTAATTTCATAGATGTTATTTATTATGAAAATAGGAAAAATATAAAATAATGTGATATTAAGCGTTTAGAAAACAAAACTACTGTTAATACGGAAGACACCGCTTAAAATTAAAATTAAAAGTTGAGAGTACCGTTTAAAATTGAAAAGTCATTTTCTTTATTTTTTTATCTTTGTTTTTTTTTTTAACAATTTGGGACGTATAAAGTTAGCATCCAATAGCATCACGATATTCGTGTTCGATGCATTGAACCTACTCTTCACTAACCTAATTCTTAGAATAGAAGTACAAACAAAATAAACATTTTGCGTTGTTATCCAATTTCGATTCGGTATTATATTCCTTGTCAATTTGCTCTTATTCAGTATTTTACGAATACCTCGTATTAGAAACGTCATAGAATCATATTAGAAAAATCCTAGATTCTACTAAAAAAAAAACAGTTAAATTAATCTGAGAATAATCTATTTAAAAATATTTTGTGTCAACGATAATAGAATTAGTTAATAGTATAAAGATTTGAAGCCAATAAAGAAACTAGCTTTAAGATCAAATAATCTACTTTTAAAGTTATACATAGCTTCTTTTTAATTGATTATAAAAAAAGAAAAAAAAAACTTGCGAGAAGGAAAAACAAACTTAATGGCGTTTTACCGAAACGCTCGTTTTCTCGTGAACGATCGTTTCATGTGTATGACATTGTCGTGTTTGTTTCAATAGTTTTAAACATTACTGATATATACTGCAGTCTTTCCTTGTGGAAATATTATGGGGTCTCATATTAACACACACGTCTCATATTCTATACCGTTACCTTATCATTTAATTAGCATCCACATGGAATGCGATCGAAAGTGTAATTTTAGTTTAATTTAAGGTAAATCAAAATAAGTTGACACGTTAATCAGATTTTAATTTTTGCAACTTTTTGTTAGAATTAATTATTTAATAAAAAAATATATTAAAATGTAAAACCTTTTCGAGGAAACTTTTGAAAGAAGATATATGTAAAATAAATTAGAAAATGTTTATTTTGATAAAATTTGAAATCAACTCCAGTGCGTTCATATATATGTGTGTGAATTATTATCGAATATTTTTATTACAAAAAATATATTACTTCGATCATATTATTTATAATATAATTATCATTACATACGTATATAAATGAAAGAGATATAAATGAATAATTATGTGAATATATTTTGGCATAGCGAACGATAAAAAATTAATCTCTTTCAATGTATGAATAAGGATTAATGCATATACAATTAGAATATCTTTGCCGCATTTTATGTAAGCCCATTTCATACAATGTATGCATTGAATTAATTCTTCAGTTTATTCAGATTTTGAGATTGATTCATATTCATTATATGCACATTATTATACGTTTTCAGAATATTATTATTATTTATAGTTCTAAATCCTTTTTTTTCTTTTTTTTTTTTTTTTAATCGAATCTATACGTTTTCAGCTACCTTCTATCCGCAAGAAGAAATATTTATTTCTTTTCTCGTTATTGGCCTTCGATAATTTCGACTGGCGTAAGTTATCGATCGCGTGGGACTCGCTGATCTAGTAGAGGAAACAAGATGGAGTACTTTTGAAAGCCGCCCGATCGTACTTAACCGCAGCTAAACACGCGTCTCTTTTAACGAGTTCACGTTAGAAATATTAACGCGTTGTGCTTTTTTTTCCTTCGTCCGAATGTTAAAGCTGGATCGTTTACTAATTTAAAAGCGCCGTAACTGTCGCCTCGTATAAAGTCGAGAGTCTCGTTGGCGTGCCGGCGCGCAAACGATTGCGAAAAGTTTTACGATTGCATAATAAATTTAAAGCGGCCGATTTAAATTGGTCGCAGTTTTAGCTCTCGGTAATTGAAGTTCTCATCGTCGTAAAATATTCGTTTCTTTCTATGTGTATATAAATATAGACAGGATACAAAAAGATAAATATATATGTATGTGTGTGTGTGTATGTATCGTTTCTTGCATACTTTAATAAAATTCATTTTAAAGATCAATTATAAACGATAAGAGAAATGTTAATAAATTTATAGATTATATAATTTATTACACATGATATTCCAGATTTTATAAAATTGTTAATAAATATATAACGTTTCCTTATTTTCTTAAATAAAATTCGTTTTAAAGAACAATTATATATGTCGAGCGAGAAAATAATAAATTTACGGATTATATAATTTATCGCACATGACACATGAGATTTTATAAAATTATTAATATGTATTTATCGTTTTCTTATTCCCCTCAAGTAAAATTGGTTTATTGATTATATCATAAGCGACAAGCGAGATAAAAATTATTTTTGATATTACACAATTTATCAAACGGGATACACGGGATTTCCAAAAGTTATTAATATATATTTATCGTTGTCTTCTTTCCGTAAATAAAATTCGTTTTAAAGAATAATTACATATGACAAGTAAGATAATAATAAATTTACGGATTATACAATTTATCACACATGATATACGAAATTACAAAAAATTATTAATAGATATCTATAGCTTTCTTGTTTCCTTAAATAAAATTCGTTTTAAAGATCATATTATAAACGATAAGCGAGATAAAAATAAATTTACGGATTATTTAATTTATCACGCATGATACACATTTTAATAAAATTATTAATAGATCTTTATCTTGTCCTTATTTACTTAAATAAAATTAGTTTTAAAGATCAATTACGAACGATAAAATTTTATGTATTATGTAATGTATCTCATTTTATGCACGAGATTTTATAGAACTATTAATAGATATTTATCGTTTTATTTTTTCCTTAAATAAAATTCATTTTAAAGATCATATTATAAACGATGAGGGAAATAAAAATAATTTTACGGATTAAATAATTTATGACGCTTGACGTATGAGAATCGTAGGGTTATATTGTTTTATAACTTCATTAGTATCTTATATTGATTTCTTGTTTTCTTAAATAGAATTCATTTCAACGAACAGTTACAAATAACAAGATCGTTATAAATAAATTTACAGATTATTTAATTTATCACATCTGACACATGAAATTTTTAAAAAATTTTAATAGATATTTATCGTGTTCTTGTTTCCATAAATAAAATTTATTTTAAAGATCATATTATTAACGATTAAGGAGATAAAAATAATTTTACGGATTAAATAAGTTATCACACTTGACGCACAAGCATCGTCGAGATATATTATTTAATCAAATTATTTATCGTTCTTTTGTTTCCTTAAATAAAATTCACTCTAAAGATCATTTACAAATAAGTAATTTTATGTATTACTTAAGCTTTTACACTTGACACACGAGATTTTATAAAACTATTAATAGATATCTATTGTTTTTTTTATTTCCATAAATAAAATTCATTTTTAGGATCATATAAACGACTAATGAGATAAAAATAATTTTATTGATTAAATAATCTATTACGCTTGACGAATAAGAATCGTAGGGTTACATTGTTTTATAACATTATTAATATCTATCTGAAATCGATTTCTTATTTTCTTAAATAGAATTCATTTCAACGAAGAGTTACAAATAACAAGATAATTACAAATAAATCTACGAATTATTTAATTTATCATATTTAACGTGCGAGATTTTTAAAATTGTTAATAGATATTTATCACCTTTTTGTTTCTTTAAATAAAATTCACTGTTTAAAGATAATATTATGAACGGCAAGCGAAATAAAAATAATATAACGAATTAAATAGATTATCACGTTGAAAATCGTCGAGTTACAATATTTTATTAAATTATTAATAAATATCCACCGTTTTTTATTTCCTTAAATAAAATTCATTTTAAAGATCATATTGAGTGAACGATAAACGAGATAAAAAGAAATTTACGTATTATCACACATGACATATGAGACTTTATAAAATTATTAATAGATATTTATCACTTTCTTGTTCCCTTTAATAAAATTCATTTTAAAGATCAATTAGAAATGATAAATAAGATAAAAATAAATTTTCAGATTATTTAATGTACATCATACATGACATATGAGATTTTATAAAATTATTAATAGATATATATCGATCTTTCATTTTTTTTTGTTTTTTTAAATTAAATTCACTTTAAAAATTACATCGTAAAGGGTAAACCAGATAAAAATAATTTTTCGTATTACTTTAAACGTAATTTACCTCACGTGAAACACGAAACTTTACCAAATTATTAATAGATATCTTTTTTGTTCTTTTTTTTTCTTTGAATATAATTCGCTTTAAAAGATCATATTACGTACGACAACGCGAGATAAAAATAATATTACGAATTAAATAATTTATCACATACGTATTTGATACGCTTGAAAATCCTCGGATTACAATTCTTTTATAAAATTATTTTCGCTCGTTCTTTTTTACTTTTTTCTTTTTTCTTTTTTTCTTTTTTTTCGTTCTCGTTTGAAACTCGGTAACGTTTAATCGTCGCCTAGTTGTTCCAATTATTGTCTTATATATCCTAGTTGTAAATGTGCTAGAAAATCTATCCTGGCTCGAGGCGAACGATTCGAAAGCTGGATTACGCGATCAATCCTCCCGATATCTCGGAAAAGTATCACCCTAGGGAATCAAGAACGAGTTATCTCCGATGAAACGACGTTCGAACGACGAGTTGGAACGACTTTGTCGTTTTTTGCTCGTCTTGCTTTCGCGAAAGAAGCATACCTATTCATTTTACTTTTTCTTATCTTTTCGTTCTCTCTCTCTTTCTCTCTCTCTCTCCCTCTCTCTCCCTCTCCTTGTCTTTCTCTTTCTCTCTCTAATTTCATTCCACTTTTTCGTTTAGTTTCGATCCGTCGAACGATCGTAACGTAGCATCATTTCTCCAGGTAAATTTATATGGCCGCATTGAAAATCACGAGGCAAGTTAGACCCAAAGTATAATCATATTCGATATATTTTCTTTTTATTATTTTTCATTATCGATGACGACGACCGGCCAAGAATATTAACAACCTTGAGACAAAAGATCCACCAATGGATTTTACTTGTCGAACGTTCAAAATTTTGCAAAGAGTTTGGCGTTAAAAATGAACAAAATGTATATATATATTATTTATTTCATTTATATTATATTATATTATATATGTTATATTATATTACAAAAAACGCAATTGGAAAAAAATATTTTTTGTAATAAAAATATTCAATAATAATTCACATATGTACCAACTTAACTTCGTACTGGGATTAACTTATACGTTGTAGATATCTGTTTATATATATATTTATTTATTATGTATATAAATAAATATGTTTATATATATATTTATTATGTATATGTATAAATATATATGTACATATATATTTTTTAAAAGAAAGCATATAAAAGAGAAGAGAATATTAACAACCTTAAAACAAAAGATTCAACAACGCATTTTACCTGCTGAACGTTTGAAGTATTACAAAGAGGTTTGTCTTAAAAACGAACGAAATATATATTTATATTATATATATATATATATATATATATATATATATATATAAAAGAAAGAAAGAAAAATTCAAGAAACTCGATAAAAATCAGCTGTCCCACTCTCTCTCTCTCTCTCTCTTTTTCTCTCTCTTTCACTCTCTCTTTCTTTCTTTTCTTCCCCTTCGTTTAAACTTTCTTAGATCGAGTAGACTTCTACTTCGTAAAGTATATATAGGTATATATCTTTGTGATCGATACTCACGAACAGCGACGTTCGAGATATTAATTATTTAACGATCGACAAAGAAGAAATTTTGCTCTCACAGGTAGAAAAGTACGAAAGCAGGACTTTGTACTTACTTGCTTACTTACTTACTTACTTATCTAATGAACGACGATATATAAGGTTATAAATCTCGGTCAAAAAGTAATAAATCATATATTTATTTATTTATTTTTACACTGATACTCGTTCGTTCGTTCGTTCGTAGTTATGCGGTAAATATAACCCATTGGATCGTTTCTTTATTTCTTGTGTGAGAGACGTACAGCTGGAACTTTAAACGCGAGAATCTCTTCGCGAGAACCCTACGGGAGGTCGTTGTTCCAGGTAAAACTCAATGCAATTGTGAAAATTATATTCTTTCTCTCTTTCTCTCTCTCTCTCTCTCTCTTTCTCTCTCTCTCTCTCTTTCTGTTTTTCTCCTTATTTTTCTTTTCTTTTTGTTTATTCTGTTTTATTCATTTTTTAAAGTTGTAATATATATTTTTTAAGTCTTTCTTATTTATTTTTTTAAATTGAACAGATTTGTTACTGATTCTAATTCTGACTTTTAATATTTGATTTTTGATCCTTTTGATATTGATTCTGAATCATTGTCAATTAACATTTTGATGTCGAATAACGTAATTTCTTTTCTTTCAAAATCTGAGACTGCTTGGCATAGTTGACATAGTCTTTTTTAAATAAGAATTAAAATAGTACAAAAAATAAAAGAATAATAATAAGAAACAATTATCTTTTTAATATATAAATTTTTAACAAATGATAATCTCAAGAAATCGTTTTGAAATATTTTTAATATGTCTGAAGTTGTATCTTTTGCAAATCTTTTTGAAACGTGTTATTAGGTTTAATAATGTTTACTTTAATTTTTTTATTTATTTATTAAAGAAATAAATTATTAAATAAAATTTACTTTAATAATTCAATTTATTTATTAAATAAATAAATTAGATTAAATAAAATTTACTCGACTATTACTGATTTTCATCATTAATTAAAAACTTATATGAAATTTATTATTTTATATTCATTAAACACACATTGTATTTTATCTATTCATAAGTACTTAAGAAAGTTAAGTAAGTATTTAAATAATTATGTAAACATTAGAATAACAAAAAGAAAGATAAGAGAGAAACATTAATTTTCCCAATGTGTAAATTTTCGATAAATAAAAATCAAACAATTGTTTCGAAATATTTTTGATATATTAAATATGATAAAATTTATTTTAATAATTTACTTTATTTATTATATATTTATTAATTCATTATTTATTATTTAATCATTGTTAATTGATTTTAATATATTTATTATTTATTAATTTAATAAATAAATTAGATTAAATAACATTTACTTGGCTATAACTAATTTTCATCATTGACTAAACACCTACAACAAGCTTCGGTTCTAAACATTTCCTCTAAACTTTTCTAGTTTTAAACTGATAACTGATGCCAATTCAATCGCTTTATATACTCTTCAATCACTTTCAAATGTCAAAAATTTCATGGCTATTGATCGAATGAAAAAAAGCACGCAGGATATATGTACCAGTTTCTTTTTTTTCCTTTTTTTAATTACAAAACTTTACTATTATATCCTGTAAGGAAAGTTAAAAAGAAAAGAAAAATATTATACGAATATAAATTCTCAAATGGTATATCGTGAAGTTCAAAAAAAATATATATAAAATGAAAAAGAGTATATCAATATATACGTCAATGTATTTTTTTTTTATTTTGTTTTGGTTACTCTGAAAAAAAAAAGTATATCGAATACAGATTAACACACAGGGTCAGGTATTAATACGGAAATATACGTTACGTATTCACAAGCAATTAAGGTAAATGAACGAGAAATTAGTAATGCGATAAATTGCCAGTTGTTGCGTTCGTAATAACTGACAAGATTTTTAAATGAAATTATAATGTGAATCAAGAATTTATTACTATGTGTTATCGTGTAAGAAAATAGTACGTTGTCATTTTGTAGTTTTATTATAACTTTTTAATAAAGCTTTTAAGAGTCTATATTTATATAACATATTTCTTTTTATTGTTGTACTCTTTTATTTTATTTTATTTTTTTTCTTATTTTTACTCGTAGAATATGCTGGTACAGTTTTGCGGAATAAAGAAAACTAGGACATTTTCTATATACGGTGAATCACAAAAATATTCATTCACCATAGATAATTTTTAATTCCGACGTTTTATGTCCTCGTTTTATTTATATGTATGAAATGAATTCAAAAGTTGTTGAGTTTAGATGGATTATTTATTGTATTGTATCTGCAAAAGTACGTTCAATTTATGTATTAGAAATAAATCCGGACAAATACTTCGTTTCTCAATAAAATAAGTCGGAGAGTTATGACCCACTTTTTTTCAAAGGTTTAATATATTCAGTAAATTCAGAACATTCAGTACGTTCAGTTCATTTAATCGATATCCAAAAAATAGAAAAATATGCTTCAATGTATAAATCTACTGCTCTAAATACCTGACATATTTATCATCGTCATAACATCATCTTCTTCCTAAAAATAAAAAAACTTTCTTCGTTATTTCTTGGACTACAAAATCTGGACTAAAATTTTCATCCAAGGATTTAAATCCTTCGTAACACTTTTTACGTTTGAGATTGCTTGAATTTTTAACAGGTTTTCTGTTATTTTCATCGTTTGAAATGACACTTTTACGTTTTCTAATTCGTTGAGATATACTCGATGATGTATCAGAGATGGCCATTAATTTTATTTAGCATTGTACTTGGCGCGTTTCTGTCACGGAAGTCTCTTTATTAATTACTTGCGAACAACCAGCTGAGGCAGGTTCTGGTTTTTTATTTCTTTTCGCATCTTCTTCGGTTACATGAGGTATATGTTGTTACGGTCGTTGTTCTTCGTTTAAGAAAGCGTGTAATAGACCTTCGCCATTAAAAATTAGCTAACAAAAAGAATAAAAATCCACCAACTCCATAAACAGTTGAGTTTATATCCTAAAGTAAATGACAATGTATAATTTTACGATGGGTCAATACACCCGAAAAAATCGGGCCATCTAAATCGAGAATCAAGGAATAATGATTTTCTCGATTTGTCAATAATGTTACGACAATATTCTATTACACGAATATAAACGTAATCTTTAAATACTATGTTAACGCATTGTATTTAGAAATAGTTATTATTTTTTGATAAATTGTTATTAAATTATGATTTAAAGAACAAACAGAAGATTTTTCTAGAATAATTTAATTTCTGTATTACAAATAACTTATTTAATTTATTATTACATCCAAGAACATTAATGTAGCTCTATGTTATTTAAAAATCTTCAAGTTAAATTGATTTTTTAAAATTCCGCTATGTAAAAATAAATATTTTATCGTATACACCATATTAAAAAAATATTATTACTAAAATATTAAATTTTAATTGTCAATTTGTTTATTCAATTTCGTTTAATTTTATTAAATTTTTTTATTAAACATGTTAAATTGTTATATAATTTCTTAATTTAATAATATGTTTTATATTTGAAATTATTATTTGATAAAACGTAAAGTTATTACGAAATTCAAATTTGTAAATACGTTATTAAGTTTTACGTTGCAAACAATTTATTATATTGGTTTATTTATAAAAAAATTATATTTAATGAATTTAAACATTTATTTGAACTTTACTATTTCCAATAATTTTTCATCGAATATTAAAAATTTTTTGTTTAATTTTAAACAACGAATTATTATAAAAATGTTCTCAAGCAGCAATATTTTTTATATAATTATGATTTAAAGAAAAAACAATGAGTTTTTTCCAAAATTTGAAGAATGTACAGTTTGATTTAATTTCTATTTATTGTTCAATTTTGATTTTATTTTGATATTATATATTAAGAAATAACATCTAATTTTTTATTTGAAAACAAACAAAAAATATTGTTCCTGAGTTTCGTTAAATAATTATCAATCCTATCGTCACAAATATTTGAAAATCAAATTGTATCTAGAATATACGAAACTGAGTCATCTTATTCATTAGTGTCATCTCAACCGCAATTACAAATGCATTTACAATTCATTTTTTTTTTTTTTTTACATTTACAATTTATTACGCAAATACTATTTGACTTAAAACGTTTTAACGTTTCTTTACAAGTACGATAAACCGAGTTTAGTATGAAATAATCAATGTTACCGGTACAATTAAATCATTAATATTATCATTTGCCGTGAAATTATGTTAGATAAGTAACAAACATTTGTTTTTACTATCGATTGACGTTTTAATCACCATCAATTCGTAATTTTCCATCCGTGAAAAAAAAGGAAAAACAGTCGTATCGCCAAGTCGTAGCTACTTTTAAAGTTAGCTAAAAAAAAGAAAAAAGAAAAAGCGACAGATATCGCTAATGGATAAAAAAACGAAGACAAGATTATGCAACTTCCGCAAAGTGCTCGGTCGTGGAATAATAAATGCGAAAGAGAGAGAAAGAGAGAGAGAGGGAAAGAGAGAGAGAGAGAAACGGATATGATTATTCGAAAGTTAGAAGAAAATTCACGATTGAAGTGTATCAACAATTAGCATCAGAATTTCGAGAAGAAAGTAGGAAAAATGTTAGCAAACACAGTGTTAAACGAGTATTTAAAGAAAGCGTTTATAATGGAGATATAAGAGTGGCTATTAAGAAATCATAAATCACTGAATGAAATAGAAAAACAAAGAAAAAGAGAAAGAACATTTAATTTTCATAAAAAAGAAAAAGAGATATGATATCAATAAAACAGCCACAGTCACTGAGTGGCACAATTTTAATTGACGAATCTTAATTTAATTTGAATTTAATTAAATTTTCTTGAATTTTATAAAATTAAATTTTATGTATCTGAACAATACATAGCGTGGGCGTACAATTAAATCTATTTCTGAATTGTAAAAATTTACGAGCATGAAGAAAAAAATGTTATTCGTTGTAGTTTATATTGTATATTTCTGTTTACAATTTATATTATTATATTTTATTATATATTATGGGATTGTGTGTGTCGAACAAAGATTTGGAAAAACTTCCATTGATCTTTTCTGTTCCTTTTTTTCTTTTATCGAGAATATTACAGACAAAAAGAAATATTTACACACTTTGAAAGAAAATTTAATACAAAGCGCTATCCAAGATATTGAAAAACGTTTCAAACTTTATCGGGATAATAATCCAAAGCATAAAGCACTCAACTTTGACCCAATATAAATATTTGAATAAAATATTTATTGGGATAATTTAAATTATATAATAAAAATAAAAAAGTAAAAAGTACAAAAATCATATTCAGTCTGAATGATGTTATAAAGATCATTCTATTAAATGTTCCAAATGAAACTTAAATTCATGAAATGTTCGTAATGATTCGAATATTCTTCTTAACATGAAACAGCACTTGTGATAATTAATAATTAATTTACTAATTTATTTGATTATATACTTATAATTAAATTTATTAAATCTTTATTTAATTATTATTACTCAATTATTACGCTACATCAAATTTTATTACATTAAATTAAATTAAATATATATATACATATACACACATATATATATATATTTATATAATAATAACTTATATAATAATTTATCTATATAAGTTATTAATATAACATATATATTATATAATTATATATAAATACTTATATTAAAAGAAAAAAAAATTTGCTTGAATTTCTTACATAATTAACGAGGATATAAATCTTTGAAATCAAGTATATTTTAGTATACAAATATTTTTGTGATTCATTCTATAACATACAAAGGAGATGTTAATCTTCTAATAACTAATTAATGAATACTTAGATATTGTTGTATCACATCGCGCGATCGTGAAAATTTATTTTGCTATAATTACTGCGACTGTCAGAGTTTGTTTTCCTAAAATATTTTTTTTGTTTTTTTTTTATTCTTTTATGTTTTTTTTTTATTTGAAAAAAACATAGATAAATATATTTCTATATAATTCTCTTTGGAATTGCAAGCATCCAAAATTATTGATTTCAAATTTATAGAATAAGACTCGCCCATTTAAAGAATTAAATCTTTTCGTTTACTTTTCTATTAAAATTTTATATTTTATTTTTTTTTTATTTAACAATAGATATATAAAAAGTTGTATACGCAGTAAGTAACTATATTTGATTAAACGAACGAAAAAAAGATGGATCTCACTTTTTTACGCATTTTACTCAATTTATGAAAAGAAGACATATACAGATTTCTAGTTACAGATTTCTTAAAACTCATAAATAAGAAAAAAAACGGGAAAACAAGACAAATATTTTCTTGAAATCAAAACCTTCGCGTTCAGAACTTCAAAAAAGAGAACAATTACATGTTAAACAATTACATACTAAAATGTCATGTAGCAATTACAAATCTGATTCTAAAATAATCAAAAGTTTATCTGAACATTAAAAGTCAAACTGATTTCCTCTCTATATATATATGTGTGTGTGTGTGTGTTTTATTTAAAATAAATCCATAAAATACATTTAAATTTCGAGTTTGATCTTTTACATTATTATTATTATTATATATTATGACATATATGAACATAATACAATATACTATGTCGAGGAACGCGTAACGTGATAGTAACCATAAATATCTAAGTATCTATCCCGAGGGAAAAAATGATTAAGTACGCTCTTATGAAATCTTTAAATTTTTTCGAAATAATGTTTCGACGTATACGATATATTTCTACAATCAATGATCTCAATTAGAGAAAATGTAATAAACCGTAAATATTCGGATGCCGTTTGATATTTTCCAAGACATGTTTTATCAAACTCCTTTGAACACACCCATCTCTTTTTCTCTCTCTCTCTCTCTCTCTCTCTCTCTCTTTCTTGTAGAGTGGAATAAGATGAAGAAGATCTTTGAATCTTCGCGCGTGGGCGAATCGTGCGGCACGCGCCGACACGCGCGCACGAGTATAAATTTCTACTCCTCTCTTTCTTCATCGTTCCTACCACGAAAGCCTTTTATTCCGTCCTCGCTCGACGGGTGGTACCATACGCTTATTTCTCTTTTCTCTTCCACACTTCAACCTCTCTTACTTTCTATCTCTTTCTCTCTCTCTCGCATTCGCACTCGCACTAGCTTTCCTTCCTTTTCTTTCTCTTTCTCTCTCTAACCACTTTCCCAGTCTTCCTTCACTCTTTGGAGCTATGTACGTCGAAAATCGTCCAACGTTTAAACGACGCGAATCCCTTCGAACATCAAAGTTAACAAATTAGAAATGAGATCAAGTTCAATATGTACTCACGAATCCAAGTCTATTTCAATAACCTAGTTCCATTTAATAGGTTTCTATTACCATTCAAAATTCAATAAAGTTTCGATTATTATACTTACAATGTAATCATTTTATGTAAGCTTGTTTCAAACTCTAGGATGTCGATTTTAGAACTTTAAAGCGAGTATAGACTCGCAGAGATATTTATAGATAATTCGATGGTAAAAACATTCCAACTTTTCATAAGTAGTACTCGAAATTTTAGTGTTAAAAATACTGTAGGTTGGTAACTCAGGATAGGATCAAGTTCAATATATATTTATAAATCTGGATCAGTTTCAATAATTTCATTCCATTTCATGGATTTCGATTACTACTCCAAAGTCAATAAAGTTTCAATCATTATACTTGCTATGTAATCATGTTGAGTACGTTGGTTTAAAACTCTAGAATAAGAGTACCTGTAGATTCGAAAAAGTATTTATAAATAGTTCGATATTAGAAATATTTCAATCTTTCACCAATAATAGTCGAATTTTTATTGTTAAAAATTCTAAAGGCTGGTAACTAGGAATAGAATCAAGTTCAATATATATTTACGAATCTGGGTCAGTTTCAATAATCTAGTTTCATTTAATGGATTTCGATTACTACTTCAAAGTCAATAAAGTTTCAATCATTATACTTGCTATGTAATCATATTAAGTAGGTTGGTTTCAAACTCTAGAATAAGAGTACCTGTAGATTCGAAAAAGTATTTATAAATTCGATTTATAGTTCGATGTTAGAAATATTCGAACTCTTCACAAGTAATACTCAAATTATAAGCGTTAGTACGATACGGATAGCTGATTGTATCATTAAATATTGTATCGGTACTTTAATTTTTAACATATCACGATTCTTGATGGCTGTGAATTGAGAAGTTAGTTAAAAAGAAAAGATTATTAAAAGCTATAGGCTAGTAGTAACTAATGATAGGATTAAGTTCAATACGTATTTACGAATCCGAGTCAATTTCAATAACCTAGTTTCATTTAATAGATTTTGATTACTATTCGAAAGTCGATAAAATTTCAATGATTACACTTGTAAAGTAATCATACTATGTAGGTTAGTTTAAAACTTTTAAATAAGGGTATCTGTAAATTCGAAAATGTACTTGTAAACAGTTTGACATTAGAAATATTCCAATCTTTCACAAGTAATACTCGAATTTTAAGCGTTAATACGATACGGATAGTTGATTATATCATTAAACATTGTATCGGTATTTTAACTTTTATCATATCACATTTTCGATTACCAAGAATTAAGAGGTTAATTAAAAACGTTAAAAAGATTATTGCAAACTACAGGATGCGATGACAATCATTTCATTATTCGATCAAAGTATGTAGTTATAAAAGATTCGAATCTATTCGGTCAGAGTTCGAATATACTTGAAAGTACCATTTATACTTTTCAAAATATTTAGAAAGAGTTCGAATTTATTTCGTCTGGTTTCGAGTCTACTCGAAAATTATTGCTTTCCAATTTTGAAGTACTTATGAAACGTTCGAAACTATTCAGTTAGATTCAAGCCTACTTGTAAATATACTTGATCTCATCCCTGTTCATAATGCTATCTTGTAAATGTCAGCGACATTTATCAACCGATTCGAGTATTGTCAAATCGTTTGCCGTTTACTGCATTGACCACCATGACGGTCCCTCTTACAACGTGATAAATATTCATCAGGCTCGATTAAATATTCCGTCGTTCGAGAGGAACTTGAACGGCTTCAAGGAGCCGATACCTTTTTTTTTCAGCATCCTTCCTAAGAATTTTCAATCTCGTATGGCTTCTTTTTACATCGGATTTCTCATCCAACCGGAAGTTCACTTTCAATTCAAAGGTTACTTACCTTAACGATGATCCGACGATTTTCATCAACGTGCGCGTGAGTCCATGCAAACGTGTTAAAAAAAAAAAAAGAAATAAAATCTCATAAATTTAAATAAATTATAATATAAAAAATACAATATACATTCGTTCCTCGATTTACATGGCTTACTTTTTTTTAAGCGTTCTTTTTTGATTTTTTAATTTTTTTTTTTTTTATTCACACGGACTGTTTATATGAGATTTCAATTTACGCGATCCTTTCTATTTTTTTTTTTTTTTATTGTTAGTGATCATACTTTGTAAGAACAGTTTACCTCAATAAACTACTAAGAACTAATATTTACTGACATCCGATTCTTACTGGTACATTCAAAAATTGATTGTTGTGCCGTGCTCAGTAAAAGTTGGAACTAATCCGTTGAACAAATCGTTGAAACAAGAACTATAGAAATTAACACACAATTGCATCGTAACTCACTTGTTTATTACTTTATTATAATGACTTTGTGCCAATTGAAAAAGATAAGATCAATGGTTTTGGATTCTGATTCGTATCTCGACAATAAATCAAGTTTATTATGATTTCTTTTATATTTTATTAGCGTTTTTTTTTAAGATGGAGAAAGATAGAGGTTGATAAAAATATGTAAAATAAATCATTGTATGATTTATATCGCTTTTTTTTCTTTAATATTTTTTTTTTTTGTACTGGTGGACTCCTTTTATGGGGTTTTCTTCTGCGTAAAAAAAAAAGAAAAGAAAAACCCTCGTGGAACAGATAAGTCACGTTAAATGTAGGGTCGAGTGTAATCTCATACACACACACAGACGCATAGAAAAAAAAACGAATGTGATCCCTGACCACACTGGAATATTTCGACTTAAGACATAAAATTTCTCAAAAGCTAACGTTTCCTAAACTACGCAGTTACACATACATTTACTCCTATGTACATACACCCGATCAAACATATCCTAATCTTAAAGTAAGCATAGACTTATCTATATTTCGTAGGATTTGAAATATAATATCTATGATAGTTTCTTATATTTTTCTTTTTTCTTCTGATTTACTTTGGAAACATTAACCGAAACTGTTGGCACGAGTTAGAAACATTTTGTACATTTCGTCGAAATAGAATGGACACTCAAAGCCACCCTTGCTCCTTCTACCTTCGGACACAAGAGGGAACATAATGAGGGTTCGAAAGCTCTCTCAAAGCTAAGAGGAAGAGAGGGAAAGAGAGAGAAAGAGAGAGACAGTATGTTGCTCCCTATAGGTACTTCCACTTCTGTTCGGCTTTTTCATCTCGTTCTTTCCACTTTTCTTTTTCTCTTTTGCCAATCTTTTTTTACACATACACACACACACAAACACACATTCGCATACACAGGAACATACGTACAGGGTGTCCCGTTTATCTCGAAAAATTAGGATATTTCGTGATATTGAATCTACTAAATAGAATTTGTTTTACTTCTTTAAAAATTAAAAGAAGAAAAAACAAGAATTTTTTTTCTCTTGTTTAGCACGGAGGGTCATATCGCATAATGAAGTTAACTTTCTTTTTTTTAAAAGAGGGTCGAACGATTTCGAGGAAAATTTTGAAGCTTAATTAATATTTTTAAACGGACACTGTTTATTCTTTTTTCTTTATATTCAAATGTTGAATATCATTTCATTTTCATATTGAAAAATTGCCGTATGTAATCATTTATTGTTATAAAATGATATGTTATATCATAAATTTGTGATTTCCTGAGGATTGTATTTATCGTATCGACAATCGTTAGCTATTAGACTGTATGCTATAAACAAATGTTACATTTTTTACCTCCCTTTATAATCCTCAAATTACATATCTAACTCATTTTACAATAATAAATGACTCGTGTATGACAGGTCGTTCAATTCGTTTGAGCAAATGTCGAGCTACGAAAAGAAAAACAATATGTAGTTCCACTTTCTCTCTCTCTCTTTTTCTCTTTCAAAAAACGAAAAAAAAAGAAAAAATAAACTTTTGACCATGACTTACTAGTGGATCTGCAAAAGACAAAACAAAACAGAAAAAACGAAACAAAAATATCGTCATCGTACGTTGCGACATTTCGTATCAAACAAACCTATGAAAAAAATATTTTTTTTCCCTTTCCTCTTTCCTCTATTTTTTCTTTCTTTATTCCTTTTTTTCTCTTTTTTTTTATTTTTTTGATAAATTCACTCTTTAACGAACTATTCCAATTTTTCGAGATATAAACGTTACACCCCGTATATACGTGTGTATATATATATACATATATACGTGTATATACATACACACATATATATATATATATGTATATATACACATACCTGTAGAACGATCTAGTTGAAGCTGTTGTTTCCCGAATGGGTTCAATATATGTATGCATGGACTCACATATCGAAAGGGGTTGAACATCGATCGTCATAACTCGCAGTACACGATACTCAACTTCAAGTTCCTTCATTTCTCTCTCCTCTCTCTCTCTCTCTCTCTCTCTCTCTCTCTCTCTCTCTCTCTCTCTCTCTCTCTCTTTCTCTTTCATTTCGAAATGTTCAACCTGAGACAATACGTATAGAATACCAAGCAGAAATTTAATTAGCAAACTCTTCCTACGACAACAGATGCACGATAGGGTTCGAACTTCATTTCGAGTGCTCTCGTATGCGTGCATTTTTTTTTTCTTTCTCTCAATTTTTTTTCTTTTTTTCTTTTTTTCCTCTCTCTATCTCTCTCTTTAACCCTCTAACCCTTCTTGTCCCACTCTTTCATTTTCCTTTGAAAAAATATTTCTTCGTTCTCCTTTTGCAAATAACACCCCTGATTGCTTCGATTCGTTCAACGTGTGTTCTAATCCCTTCCTCCCCCCTCCCCCGATCAACCGACCAACCAATCGCCTACTTCAATTGCTTCTCTTTCTCGATTACCGGTGAGGATTTAACGCGAAAAGTTTTTAACGAGCAGGAGCCTTCAATTATTCTGCAAGTTGCTCGCGTACGATATCACCCTCGATGGTACTACGTTTCTCTTAAAATCGAGATATTTCTCTTTGTTCTTTTTTCTTCTTTCTTTTCTTTTCTTTCCTTTCTTATTTCCTTTTTCTTTTCAAGATCGTCGCTCGCGATAATCGTGACTTTATGGTTGATTTGTTTGGAAAAAGGAAATGAAAAAAGAAAAAGAAAAGGAAATCCAATAAAAAGGATGAGAAAATTCGAAAGGTGGTAATTGTGATCAGCGTGCTCTCTTTCTTTCCTTCTCGTTTGATTTTATTTTTTCTTCTTCCTATTCTTCTTTCTCTTCTGTAACAAAAAATAGGAAATCTTCTTTCTTTCGGTTGATTTATTTAGAAAATAAGAAATAAAGAAAGGAAGAAAGAAAATCGGGTAAGAAAATTCAGAGAATTTATGTAGATTTGGATTTTTATTGATTCAAAGAAAGAAAAACAGATAAGAAAAGTGAGAAAATTCACAAGATGGTAATCTTAACCAGCGTGCTCTAATTTTTCTCTTTTTCGTTTGTTTTCATTTTTTCTTCTTCTTCTTCTTCCTTCTTTTCCGTAAAAAAAAAAAGAAAAAATTTTTTACGTTATTTATTTAGTTAGTTTTTTAGATTAAGAAAGTTAATTTATTTTTATTAAAAAAGAAAAAAATCAGATGAGAAACGTGAAAAAATTTGAAACATGACAATATTCACCAGCGTGCTCCCATTTTTTATTTACATTTTGTCTTCTTCTTTTTCTTCCTTCTTTTCTGTAAAAGGAAAAAAGATATTTTGTGAGATTGATTCATTCAAAAAAAAAAAAAAAAAGAAAGAAAAAAAAATCAAGACAGTTGAAAAAATCTATATAGATGATGCTTTCGATTGGTTAATTGATTTAAAAAAAAGAAAAAGAAAAAAGGATCAGATAAGAAAGTTGAGAAGATCTATTTAAATTTTGATTTTGATTGGTGAATACATTATTAAGAAAAAAAAGAAACAAAAAAAAAGAAAAAATAAATTAGGTGAGAAAGGTGGTAATCGCAACCAGCGTGCTCGCATATTTTTTTTCTTCCTCGTTTGTTTTCGTTTTTTCTTTTTCTTTTCCCTTTTTTCTTCCTTCTTTTCCGTAAAAAAAAAGGAAGAAAATAGAAATAATCAAAGAAAAAGAAGAAGAAGAAGGAAGGGCACAGACAATATCTTTCAGGTAGCCAAGGGCCTGGCTGGCAGACTAGAAACTACTTTGCGGTTCTTAAGCAGAAGCCAGGAGCTCGTCTTTCTCTTCGGGACCAGTTTCTCTTGGTGCTTCACCTCGGTCTTCTTGTTTTTGCTTACCCATAGCCTCGCGATCCTGTCCCTTCTCTCTCTCTCTCTCTCTTTCTCTCTCTCTCTCTCTCTCTCCGTCCTTTCATGTCCTCCACCTTCTTCCTCGTCTCCCTTCTTGCCCAACCTCCTCCATTTATTCTTATTCTTGGAAGAATTCAGTGGTTCTCAACCAGATCGGTATAATTAATTCCAAATATTTAATACATCCGAGTATTACAAAACTTTGTCTAAAGCTAACAACAAAGTGGGATTATTCTTAAAAACTCGCGTGTTACTTTTCGTTACGTTTTCTTTCTCTTCGTTTTTTTTTTGGGGGGGGGGAGGATACAGTTTTGTTTAGTAGACAGAGGAACGGCTACGTACAAGTTTTTGTTTTTGTTTCCTTTTATTTTTTTTCCTCTTTTTTATTTTACTTTTCTTTTTTTTATGATCGAAATATCTTCCTTCTTGGTTCTGAGGCGAACGAAATATAAAAAAAGAGGAACGGTGATTCCAGCATCTCGAAAGCTGCAATAAAACGTTCCTCACCGGCACTTATATTCGACCAGGACACGATATATATTAACGAGTTTTTTATTTAATTACCATCCTGTCGTGCAGTCATTACGTTCGGTAATAACTTTATCGAGACTGTCCCTTTTCTTCTCTCTCTGTCTCTCTCTTTTGCTCTCTCTCTTTCTCTCTTTCTCTCTCCCTTTCTCTCTCCCTTTGGCAATTTTTACACTTTTCACCCTATCATTGTCGCATTTCTTTTTAATCTTAAATATGAGTATAAAGATTTCGCAGATATATATATATATATATATATATATATATATATATATATATAAAATAAAAAAATATATACTTTTCTTTCTTTTTGATTTACTATATATTATATCTTTGCTATACATTTATTTTCTTATTACTATACATTGTTATTCTTTACATTATATTTTACTATAGATTTTATTTTCTTTTTATATTACTATACATCATATTTTTCATTATTGTATATTATATTTTATTATTTTTCTAATTATTAAAACTTTCCTATATTATTAAAACGATTATAAAATATATATATATATATATATATATAATATGAGAAAAATGATGAGAAATGATTGCAAAGAGAGCACCACAAATACAATTTTACAAATGGAGAAACTCCATTGGCGCGCGTTCATTCGTACGAGAAAATTCGATTGGAGAAATCGTACGAGGAATCGATCTCCGGGAAAGATCAATGAGGCCGCGTTGTTTCACGTACGTATATGTTTCTTTTCATTCCTTTTCCTTCTTCCTGAACGACAGCATCTTCTTCTTCTTCTTCCTCTTTCTTCTTTTTCTTCTTTTTCTTCCTCTCTTTCTTCTTGTTCTTCTTCTTCTTCTTCTTTTTTCTTCCTAAAGAGAATTTCGGACGATCGACTTTCACGACCAAAACCAAATCTTTTTTTTTGTTTTTTTTTTATTTCTTTTTTTTTCTCTTTTATATCAGATCGATGAACGCCAAACGAACGTTGCCCCTCGCAAATTCTTTCCTTTCGAGCGAAAAATACCAAGCTTATTTCCCGACACGGAAACGGGATCCTTTATCCATCTCATCCTCCTACGTTTTATACTTGTAAAAATACTCCTTCCGTCTTCCTTTTCTCTCTCTTTTTCTTCACTACCTCACTCTCTCTTTCTTTTTCTTTGTTTCTTTCCTTCTTTCTCTCTCTCTCTCTCTCTCTCTCTCTCTCTTTCTGCCTCCGAAGAACGAAAGGAAACTTCAATGCGAATCGACCGCTTCGAAAAGAAACGTGCGTGTATTTAATTAAACCGAGCGTATACATACCTTGATGTCGTTTTTGAGTCATGTCAAATTACAAATCAAGGAGACAGAAACTCCAGAAAGAAAAGAAGAAAAAGAAAACTAAAGAGAGATAAAGCGAGAACAAAATAGATAGAGAAAGAGATAGAGAGAAAGATAAAGAAAAGAAGATAACAAATCAAAGGAAAAAGTACACAAACACAAAGCACAATGTCCCTTCTCATTCCCTAAGGGAAGTCAATGTCGTCGTGGCGGTCAAGGAACGAAAAGGTCGACCGCACCTCTTTCAGCTTCCCTCTCTTTCTTTTGCAAAAATAAGTAGTAGGAATAGTAGTAGTAGTAGTAGTAGTAGTAGTAGTAGTAGTAGTAATAGTTTAATAGTATGTAGTAATAGTATAGTAGTAGTGGTAGTAGTAGTTCCATTACCTGGCCATCAATCTCGTCCACTTCTCAAGGCCCTCAGTCAAAGAAAGAAAGAAAGAAAGAGAGAGAGAGAGAGAGAGAGAGAGAGAGAGAGAGAAAAGCAGAGAGTGATGCTGGCAAACAGAATCGAGTCTTATTTCGAATTGAAAATATATTAAATAAAAAAGAAAGAGAGAGACAGAGTGAGAGAGAGAAAGAAAGAGAGAAGAAAAAAGAAGGGTAGGAAGGGACCACAAGAGACCTTCAAGGATCAGGTTATGCTAACTGGAGCTTCTACGTCCTACGCTCATCCATTTATATGTAGTAGTTGCACTCTGTGTTCTTCTGTAGGGAAAAGAACGCGTGTTCCTTAATACGTATATATATACTTATATATATGTATATATGTACGTATATGCGTACATATACATACATGTATATATGATGCATGGATGTATAGATGTCTCTCTCTCTCTCTCTCTCTCTCTCTCTCGTGTGCGTGTGTGTGCTGTGTAACGCGTGCGTTTACGTGGAAGATCGAAAGGAGGAACTTTACTTCTACGGAATCGAGTCTCCTCTCTCGGAGAGAGGAAATCTCGCAAAGGATGAAAAAGGAACGAAAGAGGAAGAGAAACGACAACGACGACGACGACGACGACGACGACGACGACGACGACGACGACGACGACGACGTCGACGACGAGGAAGACGCGAATCGTCGTTACCTACGAAGAGTTTCCTATAAGGAATCGACGCTTTTACGATCTTTCACGTTCTTCGGACGAATCGGTTTAAGATATACCTCGTTTACCACTACGACGACTATATAAAGACTTTCGACACACGTTTCTTTTTTCTTTTTTCTTTCTTGCTCTCTCGGATATTTTCTTTTCTTTTTTTTTGTTTTTTGATTTCTTTTCTTTTTTGTTTTTCTTTTTTTCCCCGACATCTTTTTTCTCTTCCCTTTTTTTCCCATTTTTTTTCTTTCTTTTTTTGTCGGACATCTTTTTTTCTTCTTCTCCGCTCTCTCTCTCTCTCTCTCTCTCTCTCTCTCTCTCTCTCTCTCTCGTTCTCTCGCTCTCTCTTTTTCTCTCCTCTTTTTCTCTGACGAGCAAAGAAATATAACACGTTTCGTATCTTTAGCGAAGAAATCGACTGGAAAGCCATTTCCTTAGAGAGATGTAAAATAATCGGGTCGTTTAACGATACGCTCGATAATCCGATGGGTAATCGAGCGACGAAATCGATCGGACGGTTATTAAAGTTGATACAAACGATGCACGTCTCGAAAGCATCGGAACGTTACATTGTATGTATATACGTATGCATATATATATATATATATATATATATATATATATATATGTACATGTATGTACTCTGCAATTTCGCGTTCGCCACCTCGTCGGGACTAATTTTGAGAATTATCGAGCGTCCGTGAAACCCACCCACGTATTCTCAACGTTCGGTCCTGCAACGAATCGAAGAAGGAAGTTAAGAGAAAGAGAGAAAGAAAAAAAAGAGAGATATATATATATATAAAGAGAGAGAGAAAGAGAGAGAGAGAGAGACTCATGCGTGCATACACGCGAAACGCAGCATTATGCAAGAACGAAGTGGAGCTCCGCTCGCGTCCTTATTTGTAGACTGCAATTTCGCAGGTACCTCTACCTAAGAAAGAAAAAAGAAGAGAAAGAGAGAGAGAGAAAAAGAAGGAGAGAGAGAGAGAGAGAGAGAGAGAAAGAGGATTATATCGAAAGAAGAAAATTGAGCCACCCACGTTGAACTTTCCATCCGAGTACGGTTGGTAGGTGCGCCATTTCGAGGGCGAGAACGTGATTACCGAAAGATAATTATAATTAGGTTCTTTTCGAAAAAGCTAATTCGAAGAAGAATATTTTTTAAGAGAAAGAGAGAGTGCTTACATACACATGTACATATACATACATATATATATACACACACACAAACATACACACACGCGTAACGCATACGTAATGCACGAAAGTCGTGTCAGATCCATATATGTATCTATACATATATATGTATGTGTGTTTATGTATGTTGTGTTTACACGAAGAATAAAGTTTTACCGACGAGAAACTATCTTTTATCTGCCATACGAGATAAGAGCATGTGAATGTTTGTTTTTTCTTTTTTTTTTTCCATCGACTCGACGAACATCGAAAAAAGGAATGAAAGAGAATAAATGAAAAAGAAAATATATATATACATATAATAATAATAATAATATACATATACATATAATAATAATAATAATAATAATAATAATAATAAAATGAAGAAAAAAAACAGGAGATAGCTCGCTGTCGTCGAACTCTCTCCCAGTAAGCATGGACTCTTTACAACTGCGTACCTAATTGGCTGTCACTCTTTCGAGCACTGAAAAGACATCGTTGTCGTCGTCGTAGACATCGTAGTCGTTCTCGTCGTTTTGAAAATTTTCGCGTCCTTTTCGCGAGATGTGATGCGTTATGTGAAAGCGTATAGTGTCGAGAGAAAGAGAGAGAGAAAGAAAGAGAGAGAGAGAGAGACAGAGAGAGAAAGAGACTCCTCTTCGTACCAGTTGCAGTCGTCAAAGGAACGTGTCAGTACATAGATGCACGTACTTTGTACACAACACACATACGCACACACACATATCTATAGAATACTTTATTAAATACTCTCTCTCTCTCTCTCTCTCTCTTTTTCTCTTTCTCTCTTTCTCTGACATGCTCGAGAAGAGGACATTTCGTCATCGAATCCAACATTAATTCGAGACACGAATCTCAAGCAGCATCACGATCGATCCGGTACGTGTACATACTTAGCTACATACAACAAAAAGAAAAAGAGAAAAAGAGGGAGAGAGAGAGAGAGAGAGAGGAGGGGGAGAGTTCTGGAACGTAACTGAAATGCGGCTCTTCTTATCGAAGGCAACCCTCGGAAAGGCTCACCAATACTCTTGCTATCCGTTCTCCCACATGGTTATATATCGGAACGAGTTTAACGTCATGAAAAGTCACGGAGAGCACGCTGTGGAATTGAGATAGAAGAAGAAATAACGATAGAAGGAGCTAACCGAGTAGGACAAGTAGACACGAACGAAAGACAGAAAGAGAGAGAGAGAGAGAGAGAGAGAGAGAGAGAGAGAAAGAGAGGGAGAGACAGAGAGAGAGAGAGAGAGAGAGAGAGAGAGAGAGATGGAAAGAAGAACGACCGGCTCCTTTAGCGGAGAGCTAAACTAGTTCGCTTAGGATGGAAAAACTGTTCCGGGAAGGCGCTGGCAATCGCATAAGTATGCGTACGTTTCACTCTATGCGTGTACCTATCTTACACTAGGGATAAATAGAAGAAGAAAAGGACGAAGAGAATGATAGTACATACACATACATACATACATACATACGTACGTACGTACGTAGATACGAGTAGGACATAGATGGCACGAAAGAGAACGTGCTGTAATAGAAGAAAAAGAAGAAGAAAAAAGAAAAAATAAATTGGGAAAAAAGCTCGTATATAACTCTTCCCTTTGTAATCGTTTAAAGCGATCCCAACGTTAGGGCCCTCCGTCTCTCTCTCTCTCTCTCTCTCTCTCTCTCTCTCTTTCTTTCTCTCTCTATCTATCTCTATCTCTTTCTCTTTCGCACGATCTCGCACGATCCTTTCGACTTTTTCTTATTTACGATACTCCTTTTCCTTTTTCTTACTCTTTCGCACTGCTCGTCCTACGAGACGAGTATCGAAGGGTCGCTTTACGAGCCGGTCTTCCGACTCGACTCGAGTTGACTCGACTTGAGTCGAGTCGAGTTTAGTCGACTCGATTTTACGCCTCGATCGTTTCGTTCCCCTTGTTCGATCACTTCTCTGATCTCTAAGAAGTTTTCGCAAAGCTTTTCTCTTTTATTTTTTTCTTTTCTTTTAACGACGTCTTTTTGTTAGAAACACGATGTTCTCGTCGAATTTTAAATAAACTTCGTCTTTTAGAAAAAAATTATTGAAGGTAATAATACAAGGACGTGATCAAATTAAAAAAGAGAAAGAAAGTTAAATGTTTGATAAAATATTACTGGGAACAGTAAAGTTGAAATAGATGCTTCAATTTGTTAAATATAATTTTTTGGAAACTAATATAATAAATTGATTGCAACGTAAAACTTATGTTTTATCAAATAATAACTTGCAGTATAAAACATTATTAAATTAAAAAATTATATAAGAATTTAACAAAATGTTAAACAAAAAAATTTAATAAAATTAAGCAGGTTAATTAAGAACAAATAAATTTACTATTAAAATCGAATATTTCAGTAATAATGTAATTAATAAATTTAGTAATTTTTAATTAACAAAATTGAATATATTAGTAATATATTTAATATGGCGTACACGACAAAACATTTATTTTTATATAGCGGAACTTTAAAAAATCAATTTAACTTAAAGATTTTTAAATAACGTAGAACTACATTAATGTTCTCAGACGTAATAATAAATTAAATGAGTTATTTGTAATACAGAAATTAAATTACTCTAGAAAAATCTTCTGTTTCTTCTTTAAATCATAATTTAATAACAATTTATCAAAAAATAATCGCTATTTCTAAATACAGTGTGTTAACATAGTATTTAAAGATTACGTTATATTCGTGTAATAAAATATTGTCGTAACATTATTGATAAATCGAGAAAATCATTATTCCTTGATTCTCGAGTTACATGGTCCGATTTTTTCGGGTATACTGACCTATCGTAAAATTACACATCGTCACTTACCTTAGAACGTAAACCCAGCTGTTTATGGAAATGGTGGATTTTTATTCTTTGTGTTAGCTAATTTTTAATGGCAAAGGACTATTACACGCTTTCTTAAACGAAGAACAACGACCGTAACAACATATACCTCATGTAACCGAAGAAGATGCGGAGAAAAATAAAAGACCAGAACCTGCCTCAGCTGGTTGTTTGCAAGTAATTAATAAAAAGACTCTCGTAACAGAAACGCGCCAGGCACGATGTTAAATAAAATTAATCG
>NC_066604.1:492500-502500 GCF_905475345.1 Vespula vulgaris
CTTGAATATATATTTTGAAGTTTCTTTTTTATATTATTATATTGCGAGGTATAGTGTAAGAGAGATCGGAGCAATTTGATAAATTGAAATTATCTGAACACTGTATATATCTAGCTGGATCGGTACTAAACGTTTTAAGTTTATGGTTTATCCATTTTGTACGCTGACAAATAAAAGCTGTTATTCAATCATTTTCGTTCTTATGGAGAATAAGTAAATATTCGTGTTTGAGTTTTCAATTCGTTTGGGTTACGCCATGTAAAATTTTATACCCATTCAAACGTCACGTAAAATTTTATATCCTGGATTATTAGTATCAGACAGTATAGAATGAAGTAATTACGTTTTATTACTTTGTTTATATGCTCCATATATTTTTTATGGAAATGTTTCTGTGTAAGAGTAGGTTGATAATAAATAGTATTTTTTTCTGATACATATTGATATAGCTTATCAATTTGAAAAAATTAAGTCCGTTGATAGCAATAAGAAAAATATAAAAAAAAAATATCAATTAAAAAAAACAAATTAATAAAAATCTGTATGCGTTAAAAACAATTCATTCTTGAAATTTAAACAAAATGAAGAATGAAGTCGATGCATATCTTGTTTGAGATTGTACGTAAAATCAGGTAAAATTTGACTAAGATATTTTAATTATGCATTCATTAAATTCAAATAAAAATGTTTTATTTATATTTTGTTCATTTATATATATGTCCGTATGTGTGTGTATTACGAGTTAAAACTAAATTATAACTATATTATAATCAACATGAGTGAAATAATATATTTCTTAGATAATAAGATTTTGTGAAATAAATATTTTCTAATTAATTTTATATGTATTTTCTCTTAAAACTTTCATTTACGATACGTAAAGAGAAAAGGGGATCTGAAATTTTTTTTTAACATATTTTTTATTATGTGAATAATTCAAACGAAAATTATAAGAATGAAAAACTGAAAAACGTATCATGTTTACGGTACGCGTAACTTATCAAACATATATATAGTAAATATGAAAAAAACAAATGTGGTTAAAAATTTTAGACCAAAAAGTCGTCAAAACTATGATTTTCGTCATCATTTTTGTGACTCGTAGCAACGTTAATTGATTCTCGATAAAATGTTCGACATTTATATATATCTAAAAGAAATAAATCCTCAAAGTGTGTTCTTTAAATTTTCTAATTAAAGGACCGGACAAAAAAAAGGAAAAAATTATAAAAAGCGACTTTCACATATTTCTTTATGATTTCGATTAACTATAATTTCTACAAAAAAAAATTCTTTTTTCTTAATCGTCATCTGGTAAACTAATTTTTCCGAATTTAAAAAAAAAGAAAAGTTTTTTAATAGAAAGAAAAGTAGAGACAAGAAAATAATGATTTTTAATTTTCAATTAAAAAAAAAGTTATATCATTATAAAAAGCACGCGTTTAATTTTGCTCTTTAACGTATGTATACGATCTAAGAAAAAAAAAAGTATAAGTACGATTGAGACAATCTATTGGATTGATTTATTAGATCTTTCGGACAAATAATCGTTTGATTAAATGTTACAATTGAATTATTTAAAAGTCTACGGGTTACTATTGATGCACATTGCAAATATCACTTACAGATATTGCAAAACGATAAATATACTTACGTATACTCAGGAGAGATGGTTCAGAAAAAGAAAAAATTGTAAAAAGTGATCTTCACTTATTTCTTTGCTATTCCGATCAATTGCAATTTAAAAAAAAATATTTCTTCCAAAAATACTTCTCGAACACAAAAAAAATTTTTTAAATCAATTATAATTAGATCAATTGATAATGTTTATTATTAAAAAAACAAAATGAAACTTTTATCATATATATGTAGTCGAAGAAAAAAAAAATAACGGAAAAAAGAATGAATAGGATTGGGACGATCTATTGGATTGATCTATTGAATCTGTCGAGTAAATAATTGCACGATTAAAGAATACAATTGAATTATTTAAAAGTCTGCGAATTAATCTTGATGTATATTGCAGACACACCTGTAAATATAGCAGAAAATAATTTCTTTTTTCGCATATAGTTTAGTAAACTAAATCCTTATAATTTCTTATCCTTATATATTCTTATCCAAGAATAATTTCTTGAAAAAAAAAATTTTTTTTAATTTAATCGCAATCAAATTTTTATTGTTGTAAAAAAAAGATTTTGCTCTTCATCGCGTATATGTGATCTAACAAAATAGATAAAAAAACATAACAAACATATCGTATATATGTGATCCGAAAAAAAAATAACGATTCGTCCAGATCTATTCGTCATTCTCGAAAGAATATCGGCAAATAATTGTACGACTAAAAATTACAATGGAATTATTTAAAAGTCTACCACTTAGAATTGATACACATTCCAAATATCACTTAAAGATATTGCGAATCGATAGATATACCCTGCGTACACTCTGGAGAGATCGTTCGGAGAAAAGGAAAAAGAAAAGAAAAACGAAAACAAAAAAGAAAAGTAAAAGAGAGAAAAAAGAAGAAAAGAAAAAAGGAAAAAAAAGTTGTTCACCCACGCGAAAATTTCACAAACCGCAACGAAATAGAGAACTGTCTCGCGCGTGTCTTAGGAGATTCGAGATCGCTAGCAAGTCAACGATCGATCGAAACGATCGAAACGATCGATCGATCGATCGTTCGTTCGATCGTTTGCTCGTTCGTTTGCTCGTTCGTTTCGATCGATACGCGACAAAAAAATAAAAAAGATAAAAAAAAAAGAAAAAGCAAGAGGGTTGTAGATACGCGCAAACGTTCGTGCGCGGTTTCTATTAATAGAACGTTAAGTTATTAGCCGTCCCTGCCCACGCCTATACTTCGAAACGTACGCGCACGCTTTTTATAACGAGTCTGAAGCGTGCAAAGTGTATCGACTTCGGTTAGGTAGCTTACGTAGGTAGGTAGGTAGAAATAGATATATAAGTAGTGGTACCAAACGAGAATCGAGTTTTGATCACGGTTAAGAACAACCTTCTCGAGATCAAAGATAAAAATTTACATGGCGATCGTCCTCTCCTCTCTTTCATGACGACTTTATTTTAAGAACTCATATAAGAGAAAAACAGAGAGAGAGAGAGAGAGAAATATGTATATATATATGTACATGTGTATATGCGTACGTACGTATGTAGGTATGTATGCATGCATGTATTTACGTGTGTACGTTCTACCTACCTACTCTTATCTCGATCGGGTAATTATTTGCTTCCTCGTCCGATCTAAGGATCTAACGGTCGATTTCGATCACCAATGTAGATCTTGCAGTATCATCGTATGTCAGTTATTCAGTCTATGTATTTATCATTTATACGCCATCTTATAAAGATATTATTGAAATATGGCTATGGCGAATATGGACTTGAATGTTATGTTCTTATCATGTCGTGATATTAACTATCATAAAGACCATTATTATTTCTATTTTATATAAATATAAATATGTATATATATTAATACATAATACATAATAATAATTATTATATAATACATTTATATATGTGTGTGTGTGTGTGTATGTGTAAATCTTGCAGTATCACCATGTATCAGTTATTCAATCTGCATACAATATTTATCATTTATACGCCATATTATAAAGATATTATTGAAACTATGACTATGGCTGTGGCAAATATGGACTTGAATGTTATGTTCTTATCGCATCATGATGTTAGCTATCATGAAAGTCATTATTACTTCTATTTCATATATTATAAAATAAATATAAATATGTATATATATATTTATTTATTATATCATATATCTATATATATATATAATGATTTAATTGTAATTTTATATATATATATGTGTGTGTGTATTTGATTTAATCATGTTCGAAATTATTCACGAAATTTCGACATATAAAGGAACTGAACGTGTCGATAACAGTACAAGGAACGAAAAAGGAAAGAGGCGAAAGTATGTGGTGTTTGTGGTAAAGCCAAGGGGGAATTAATAATCAAGTCGAAGAAATTTTCGGAGATATTGAAAGTCCGAAAAAGTATCGTACGATCGTTGAAACCACGACTTCGCTCTCTTTCTCTCTCTCTCTCTCATTCTCTTTTTTTTCCTCTTACGAAAGTGTATAAGCGTTATGCGAAGTGTCAGTACTATATAACATACAAGAAGATAAAAGAGAGAAAAGGAAAGAGAAAAAAAAGAGAAAAAAAGAAAAAGAGAGATAGAAAGAGAGAGATAGAAAGAGAGAGAAAGAGTAAGAAATTGTGGGGTGTATAACGTGCGTGAGATCGTTCACGATGGTCGACCACAGGTGTTAGGAATTTCATACGTGGTCATCGACGTATCGTATTTACGATGTTGTCTCCTGAAGTTGCGGAGTTAAGCCTCTGGACCACCTTACTCACTCTCTCTCTCTCTCTCTCTTTCTCTCTTCTTCTTCTTCTCTTATTCTCTCTATCTCTTTCTTTCTACTTTTCAATCCTTCGAACCACTACTTGCAGTACCTTCCCACCGTGAGAACGAACAAGCACATAATTCCTATATTTTCTCCGACACAGGGTATATATGTATAATACGTATTTACATCCATCGTACTCACGCGCATACGTTTATAGCCGCGTTTAACCATATAGAAATGTGATACCGATTTAAAGAAGCTGTGGAGGAATGGGGGTGGAGTTGAAAAAAAAAGAAATATAATAATAAACTATAAAGAAATAAAATTTGTTTCTATTTCAACGTAATTTTCGAAGAATTCGATAACGAAGTAACTGAGTCGCATTTGCAATACGGTGCAATCGATTTATATTAGAAAAAAAAGAACAAAAATTACTTTTTCTATTATTTTTCTAATTACTTTCTAATTTATTCCAATGTATCGTGTAATTTCCGAATGATACAGTAATAAAGTAACTTAATTGCATTTGCACCACGGTGCAATAGATTTATATTAGACAAAAAAGAACAAACATTACTTTTCCTATTATTTTTCTAATTACTTTCTAATGTATTCCAATGTATCGCGTAATTTCTGAATAATACAGTAATGAAGTAACTGAATCGCATGGAAATCATAGTGCAATCGATTTATAAAAAAAAAAGGAAATATAAAAATCATTATTTTTCTAATTATTAGAAAAAGAAAATTAAAAAAAGGACAAAAAAATTATTGTTATCCTTGTCCTTCTGTTATGTGCCAGAGTGATTCGATTAATCATCCTTCGAACATATGTTTATAACGTTTACTTGCTGACACATCTCATAACCGCCATTAAATATAATTGGTAAGAAAGACAAGTATATGATGTTTAATAAAAAAAAAAAGAAAAAAAAATTAGAAGAAAAAATATGAAAAAACAAGTTTGACTGTTGAAATGTGGAACGTTTCTTAATATAAACGGAAGATCCCGTTGTTGAAATATTTCTTTCGTGAGTCTTGCATATAGTTACATATGTATGTACTTATTTATGTATTATATATACGTAACGATTCAGGAAAATAAATATATGAATAACGTTGGAACGGATCCGAAATACATATATACATATATACATATATAAATATATACATATATACATATATACATACATTTGATCCAAACGATTTGATCTATCAAGGAACGCGTGAATTTTTTTCATGGTGCACATTGAACGCGCGTCACGGTGCAACGCGTGTCCCGTGACAAATCGTTACCAGTAGATTTATCTTCCTTGCAAATAAACTCTCTTACTCGCGCATATATATATATATATATATATATATATATATATATATATGTATATGGATATATGGATATATGTATACATACATATATATACACACACACATATGTATATATGTATACAGAGTGTACCCAACGAAAAGTGTCCATCAGGATTGTTACGAAATATAATGATTTATGTTGCTAAAAAAAAAGATTGGAATAGGTCAATATTATTTTCTAGGTAAATAGATTTTTATCATAAATTCACCTACTTTGAATTAATCCTCTAAAACGTATGACAAACCTCCCCCTAGCAAAAGAATTTTAATTTACAAATTGCTCAAATGATATGTCGTTTGAAAGATCTTTTAATTTTCTTTACGATAGTTATACTTTCTTTTTCTTGTATTTTAAGTTAACAATTTCCAATGAAACTCCTTTACTATTTTTAGATACAACAAAATGCAAATTCATTTTTGAAAAAAAAACTTTTATTTCATTAAATATTTTAAATCTCCATCGTTTACCATCACTATGAAGTAATACAATTTTTGTTCTCACTTTTGTATTATTTTCAATGATTTTGAATTAAATTCGATATAATTTTTATTGAATATTTTTTTCACGTCCTCATAGTATTATCATGGATTTTAAATATTCCCATAGAAAAAAATATCGAAGATGAATGTATGAATGATCGGAAAAAACGACATTTTAAAAAATTTTCAGTTTATATTGGAGTTATGTAGCATGGAGAAAGGAATCGTGTTGAAAAACAAAAAACAAAAAAAAAATAAGAAAACGTTTTTTCCGGAAACGTAACTTCTCAAGTAAACGAAAGTAAGATTCTCCGATCATATCATGCGATAAAAAGTGTAGTTCAATAATTTTGTTTCTCAAGATATCAACCCACGCATTCGCACAAAATAAACCAGAGATATTGCAGAATGTTCGGCATAACACCGAGTGAAAACTTTTTTTATTACTTTACCAAACTCGTCGATATACATTTTGAACAGTTAATAAAATAAAAGTTGTTTTCGATCTGAAACTTCGAAACTTATTTTCTCGAAAATTGTAGATTCAAAATTCGAAGAAAAAAAAAGAAATATAAAGATAGCAACAACGTAAATAAAATTAAAAGACGAATTTTCGAATAATATATCTTCCAGTTCAATACTGTCGTCGTTTAAAATTATCGATGGGATTGTTATCCTTTCCCTATTTTTTTTAATTTGTATAATAATTAATAAATAATATCTCAAAGAAGAAAATTGATCTTGTTTGTCGGGATATTTAAAAAAATAAAAATAAAAAATCGTTAAATCCCATATCATTATTCTAGTGATGGACTCTTTTCGTTGGGTACACTCTGTATATATATATTCGTTTGTATAGGCATTCACGTTGGCTACATACACGTACATACATATGTACACACGTCGATCACGAAACGTGTCCTTCGGGCTCGCGTACAGGTTGCCAAGAGAGAAGTGAATGCAAAGTAATGCTGAGATAGTTCGGATCACTCGATCCTGACTCTCGATCTATCGTTCAAATCGATCTACGATTTACGAGACAGACTTCGACGCGATTAGACGGCATCGTATATATTCCGGAAGTCGAGATTATCATACCAACTGTCCGCTTTTATTATCCCCCACGTTGTCGACGTACTTGTAAGTTGAGAGGAGTGTTTAATTTAATATTTAAGGGTTTACACGTACAACGAGGGACAAAATTATTAGCGCAAGCAGAGTGTTGTTAATACAAGGAGATATGAAAAATAAATGGGCGACAAAAAAAATTTCGATACTTCTTATTAAAAAAAATAATAATAATAATATTTATACCGTGAACTAATGAAACTATTTAAAAAAAAGAAGAAACAATATTATCATTTATAGTTATGAGAAGTAATAACTCCTTGCATTAAATTAGATCAGCAAAATTATAAAATTTATTATTACACGTTTTAATAATATTATACGATTAATATTTCGTTGTATTATTACATCTTTTTGTTTTATTACATCTGTAAATCTTTTCTAAATTTTGTTAATACGTTATTGTACCATTTTTCAATCAGTTTATTTTATAGATCAGTTTCGTTAATATTCGAATATTTTCCTATTTTCTTATCAAGTTTATCCTATATTCTTATCACGTTATCTCAATCAGATTTAAGTACGATTTAAGTACCAGATTAAATAAGATTTAAGTACGAGCTGATGTATTTATAACTTTTCGACAATTGTACAACAACCATTCTTGAACGATCTTTGATTTGTGTTTGGAATCGTTGCCTTAGTAAAATCGTTACGAGTTCAAAATATCCATTTTTTTCAGCACTCTCTTTTAAATTATTTTTCGAAACGTTTAAATGTGTCATTCGTGTTCATAATTTCAGTAATAAATTCTAATTTTTCTGTACCATGTTACAACCCTGCATCATACCGTTATCGCTTTCATATTTAATCGTTGAACGAAAATTTTCAAGATTCATTTCTTCCTTTAACTTTCTTCACTTAAACTTTTTGGTGACCATTCGATTCTCAAATATTGAATTTGCTTTCATCACGAAATATTACGTTCATGCGAAATTCAATAGATTGAGAAATATACTTGTCTGCAAATTTTACACGTTTCTTTTTTCTACACATCATGGTATTCACATACTGTTTTTTTCTAGTTTAAATGACCTAATAAGAATTTTTTCGTAACACACTTTTATCAAAAAAGTTTGAAAAAAGAACATTAATTTTCAATGCATTCATGTTTCGATCTTCTTTGACTTTACGAGTAACAAATCATTCTTTGCTCAAAGTTAATAATTTTTTTTTCTACCGACCAATCTTATTCTCTGTTCTACCTTCATTTTCAAATCTTTTAATAATATTTCTTACAATTATATCATTTTTATTTATCATATTTCCAATCTCTCCGTATAATTTTCCATTTCTCTGATGAGAAATAACGAAAGTTCTTACCTGTAAAGTCATTTTTATTCTTCTTTCAACCATAATAGAATACTGTTGTATTCGGTTTTATTAAATTCTACAAATTGAACATTCTGAAGTTGACTGAAAGTTAAAATGTCTTATACTGAGTCTATGAATAGTAGAGGAAAATATAAGAAGGTCGGAATTGTTTTTTATAGAATACGTTACGTGCGTCATTAATTTTGTGACCCAATATAGAACAGCAAAGAATTATTACACTTTAATTTTTCATAACTATAAATGATAACATTGTTGTTTGATTTTAATAGTTTCATTAATTCAAAGTCTATATATTACGTTATTTAAAATAAAAAATAGTGAATGTTTTTCATTATTTTTTGATTTTTCATATTTCAATTACGTGATACGATGTTGTAATCTGACACGTTTTGACGTTGAAAAAATGACATATCTTGGAAATTATTATTTTTTTTTTATGAAAAAGGAAACAAAAATAAATTAGAAAATTAATAATTTCAAGTTGTTCCTCGATATTTTATTTATATGAAAAAATTCTTTCCGTGAAAAACAATTTCAAGATTCAGGCAGCATTCTAATTTCCTCTGCGTACAAACAAAAAATAATGAAAATTCCAGGACCGTCTCGTAAAATAATGTTTCGACTCTGAGTGACGTCGACTGAATTTTTTTTTCCTTTTTTTTATTTTAATTTTTAATATTTTACTTCAATAAGTATAAATGTCTAAATATTAGACGCAAAAATTGACACTTCATTTTCCTCAAAACACTCCAATTTTTTTTCTTTCTTTTTTAATTTGAATTTCTAACATTCTCAATTAATTTAATTGATTTCTGATTTTATCGAATTCAAAAATTTTAGGAGAATTGGACATGTTGAATATTTTTTATGGAAACAAAACTAAGTAAACATCGAATGAATGTAATAGTTTTTCATTTTATTTTATTCCATTCTTGAACAAAAAAAAAAGGAAAAAACTCATCAATTTTTTGCGTACGAAAACGTAAAAAACGTAAACACTTTAATTACAGCAAAATCGTATCGAACGTGGCAATCAATTTACGAACTATCTCCCATATAATCACTTTCATCTAACTTATCGTTTCGATTTAATCTTTCAAAACTTCAATTGTTAATCCTTGATCCGACGAACCGATTAAATAACTGTTTAATAGAAAACCATTAATGAGAGAACGACCTCGTTGCCAGATTCGATAGCTTTAATCACTCCAACGATCGATATTATCACACTTGCGCAATGTTTATTATGCGTTCCATATATACTTTATCTCTCTCTCTCTCTCTCTCTC